>NW_010134042.1:0-20745 GCF_000699245.1 Pterocles gutturalis | reverse complement strand
GATTCTGTGATTCTGTGATTCTCTGAGCTCACTGATTCAGATGAGCTGTTTTTGTTTTCTGTTTAGCAGATGCCATTCTCTGTTTCTTCTGCCATGCAGTGAAGCACACATTGCTGATTAGAAAAAAAAAGGTTTTTATTGCCTTGTTTCTGTAAATGTGATAAGGTATGACAAGGTGTACGTTACCTTTATCCTTTCTGGCATTCCAATGAACTGCCTCTTTTTTTTTTTTTTGGTTGTCCAAGCTGCCCCCTCTCTGCAATGGAAGTGGAAGGTGAGGCAAAAGCACCCTTGTCTGCAGGCAGCTGGATGCCATTGCAGCTTCAAGCGAAGGAGGAATCCCAGCCTGCCTGAGCTTGTTCCTACCTAGACACCCATGGGATGCATTCAGTCCTCGCCTTCACCTGATATGGGTCAGATTTATGAAGAATTACTATTTTTGCAGCATCACAAGGGGTCACTTTCAAGGTCTCCAGCCCTGTTTTATTAATGAAATCTAAAATGGTTGAAAATTGTGCTAGTTAGGAGATCTTAACAGCCTTTGACTTAATCTTCAGGTCTGTTGTAGGTCATGTATGGCAGAATATGGTTTCATGCAATTATAAATTAATGAGGTGTATGTTATTAGTGACAATGAACTCTTTGTGGTTTATGGTTTACTGAAGAATATTTTTTGAAAGAAGACTTTGTGCTCTCAGGGCAATATATGCTGGAACAAGAGTGTCTGT
Organism: Pterocles gutturalis; assembly: GCF_000699245.1. Lineage (NCBI taxonomy): Eukaryota > Metazoa > Chordata > Aves > Pterocliformes > Pteroclidae > Pterocles > Pterocles gutturalis. Next base: position 20,017 of record NW_010134042.1, on the reverse strand, counting down.
AAACTGCAGGTGTCTCATTAAATTCTGCTGGTGATTAGAAGAAGCAGCCATGTGTAGAGATGTTCATCAGGGGCTCCGTGATTTGTGTTGTCATGCTCGGCTTTTCCCTAATACTACACACTACTTAGCATTGATGCTCAGCTGCTGTGAGCTGCACTCTAGAAAAATAGTCTGTTTGCACTCAGAGGCAAATGGCATTGAGCCAGGTATTGATTTATAGACTGACCATGAGCACGTTTGCTACTTACCTGTTACTTTTTCTTCCGGAGTATATTAAAAAAAATTTTCCACTTGATAAATGGAAGCACACAGCATGATATTTTTACTGGTCATTCTCATACAGAGATGTGCAAAGGGTTGCTTTATACAATTGAGTGGGAGAGAGAGAGAGGTTGAGAAAGTTTGTCAGTATTCTGTTCTGGTTAAATGGTTTGGCCTGAAGGCAAGATGGATATGTGCCCATTTCTTCCCAGCATCAATATGTGTTTGAAAACAGCAACTTGGCATAATGTTTTGAAAAAAAGAAACCTAAAGACAAAACAACAACCTTTTTGTATCTACTACATATACTACTTATTTGGAGAGAAAAACCGGTGACAGTCAAGCTTCTATCAATAGTGATACATCATTTAGAATCTCCCTATGTCTTATTCATCTGAACAACTAAAAGGCATTTATTTTCATATTTCTACAGAATTAATTTTATAATTCTCTCTTTACTTACATGACAGCTACTTTTAAAAATCTTTGTACCTCCAGTGCTTGGCTGGTTTCTTTTCATCCTTAATGTTGCAATTGTGCCTAAGTTAAAGGAGGATCAGTGGGGTTTTCTCAGCACTCAGGTTCCATTTTGGAGGAAGAATCTAAGTCCCACCAAAAGGCATCAATCTATTTGGCTTGATTCTGATTTTTTCTCATGTTGAGGTCTTGCAGTGGACATAGCCTATACCGATATCCACTCTTGGCCCTGAAGATCAAAGGGGTCCAAATATGAATGCAGACTCAGGTATTGTTTATTACTGTGGTCCTGTCCAGCACCTGACACAACAACGCCCTTATCCATTATGTTTCTCTGATTTATAAACTGTGGTTGACATTTTTGGAAGATGGCATGCTGGCAGCCTCTGAGACATGGAGGTCACATAGTACAACCCGATTGGGCTCAAAGGAGGCCCAATTAGACCAGATTTCTCAGGGCTTTGACCTGTCAACCTTGAATATCTGCAAGGACGGAGACTCCACAGTCTCTCAGGGACCCTGTTCCACTGCTTGACCCTCTTCACAGCATAAAATTTTCCTTAATACTGAGGTTAGAATTTCCTGTGTTCCAGCTTCCGCTTGTTGCCTGTCACCCTGCCACCATGAGCTTCCGAGAAGAGTTTGCCTCCATCTTCTTGACACATTCACATTAGCTGTAGACAGCAGTCACTTCTTACAGCTAAATGTGTCCAGTTCTACCAGCCTCTTCTCATAATAATCTTCCCTATTCCTATGCAAGAGAGAGGCTGTATTTCTTTTGTATGGCTTTCTTCTTCTAGTGAAAAGACACCATTATTTTCTTTAATAGTGCTTCATGGTACCAGAAGAGTTCACAGAGATACATACAAGCACCCCTTAAAAGCCCATACCTATTGATTTGGCATTGCTCCAGCTCTGCTCTGCACACCAGCATCATTGCAGCTTGAGAACACGCACTCAGAGCAACTAGTTTAAATATTAAGAGCTGTGTGGTTGCACAGTCCAGCTACCAGACTTTTATCCAAATACCCTAGCAGGTGTGTGTGCCTGCACTGAAATCCCTGTTGCTTCTAGACAGCATCTGACCTGGCTGACAGCTTTGTGAACTCCTGGACTACAAATCAGACAGAGCCTTGCTGTGCTTTGCTGTCTATATTATGAAAGGATGGAGCCAAACAAATTCTTTCTCTTCCTTTACGCTTTCCAGAAAAGCTGCCTTATTTTGAAGTGATTATTCAGACAATTCTTATCTGTTTCCCACATGGGAAAGCAGATAGCATTAAATTCAGTCCTGCAATCTCTTTGTGGTGGGCTACGTTATGAGAATAGGTCTTTCTTAGCAAAGTTTGTGTGAGGCTGTCAAAATCCTGGAGCTGTGGGAATGGGATGAAATCAATAGACAAAAAACGTCCAATGGTGCTGCCTTTGCTTTGTTTTCTTTCACTGCCCTTCTTGACATGAATGCAGCGCTTCTCGGAGGGGCCAGTCTCGGCATGGGAAAGGCTCCCGCAGCCCGCACCGGGGGAGCAGGAGGGGAGCGGTGGGTGAGCTCCCTGGGCAGCACCCACCGTCATGCCAGGGCTGAGAAGGGCCCCAGTTATAAGAGAGACTTTCCTGGAGGAGACACCTCCACTCTGGGAACAGTGCTAGGGACTCACCTTCCAGCACCCTATGAAGACCCATTTGAGAAGTGGATTTTATTTCCCTGTGAGCTTGCACTCAAGGAATGGGAGCATGAAGGCTCGTAATTCATTTCCTAAGGACCAGCGCCATGGGAGGAGAGGGGCTGAGCTACCGCCTTCAACCAGCAGGTTGTCCTGATATGTCTGCTCATCATCCAGGTGCAGGACAGAAGAAGAACCCCTGCCCCTGAGCTTCCTGCTCTGCCCAAGAGCCCTGAGGTGCAAGCGGAGCAGCAGCCCCACAGCCAGCATGCCAGACGCCATTCCTTGGCCAGCATCTGTGAAGTGACAGTGATGGAGAGTGATGGAGAGTGCCATGGTCCTTGAGGAGCACCCCCAGATTGCTTCTGAGATGGAGCAGCCGTGTGTCACCCTTTCCACCGAGACTTCAGCTAGGTTAGCTCTGGGCTATAGTGAAACTTCTGTATTCTCGCATTTATTAAATGAGCTTATTGCTCATATTACTCCTACCTTTGCCTGTTTAAAATGCAAGAAGCTCCTGTTCGCTTGCTGACCTGAATCAAGAGGACACACCAAAATGACAGGAGTTACGCTGGTGTAAATCCAACTTGAGCCTTAAAACATGCGAATATCCCATATGACTGTATGCAAGTGCATATGCAAGGGAAAATGAATGCAAAAAGAATGAGGTGGGACTGACGATCCGTCCCTGCTATTTAATGTAGAGTCCATTTGCAGGCATTTCAGTAGTGCTTATCACTGTTCTGTCCAGCTTTTGGCTTCATTTCTTCGCTTTTGAGAGATACCTACTGACACGGACATGGATATTCGTGCAGTATACTTGCATTATCTAACGCCTCTTCAGCGATATTGCTTTGGCTAATACAATACTGTTCATCTGATATTTTCTAAGAGCTGAGATTAGAATGTGATCCAACAAATTTAACTCTTTAATCACTTCAGAAAGCTCAGTGAAATCAATGGGTAAAAATACAGAATTTGATTAAGCATTCTATTAATTTTTCATTATTTCTCTACACTGTGTGATGCTCATTCATGTTGCTAATTACTCTTGCATTTTCCTGGTTTAGATAGAATATAATAGGAAAAATAAAAATACTGGGAATTTGTGGACTCTTCACTTAGCATTTGTTACATTAAGTTACAGTTCAACAAACAGATGCATGAATATCTGCGTGCACACACACTGACTTTGCTCCACAAACAATTGAATATGATGACTAGAAGAAAGACCATGGATATAAATTTGTAATGGTTAATTTTTATTCCTCTCTCTTCTGGTCCAGATACAAAGTTTTGCCAAAAGTCAGTTGCAGTCTTAATCCATATGAAAGTATATCTGAACATAAGTTTGGCAAAGCATTTACTTGTACATACATAATCTAGAATCAGAAGGATAATACTGGTATCGTGCCATGAAAAGCAAAATTCTGAACACTGAAGTAATTACAGAGATATTTATTTAGTTAGACATCGGGTCCATTAATCAGGCCCTGTTCTCATGAAATAAATATTTAGCCACTGGTAACTCTCTGCAAGATTAGAATGGTGTTTGACAACCCTTGAAAAAGAGAAAAATAATTTTTTTTGAAACTATATTTTTCCAGATACTCACTTTCTTGAGATAATGGAAAAAAATCTATTTCCTAAGGGCAAATATACAACCTGAAATGTCTGACATAGAAATGGGAAAGAAGTAATTGGCATACCTGTGATACTTGGAGTAGTAAACACGTTCTGCTTTTTCAATTTTCTTTTGAATGGGAAAGGAGCAGAGGGCTTTAGATTATGCAGATCCAAAAAAAGGTTAATTCATAAATGTACACGGGATATTGGTTGAAACACCTATTTTTTTCAGCTACTTACATTTAGCCAGAGAACCTCTTCTTTAGAAATAAAAACTTACCTCTGTTCTTTCTGCAGCTTTGCATGTCGTACCTTTAAGAGAATGAACCCATGCTGAACTTCATGCAGCTTGGTCTTTTCCTGCTATAGCACAAATCTTGGAGAGATTATAACCAATTTAAGGGGGGAGGGAGGGACTCTGTTTCTAACTAGCTGCAAACAAACCGCTAAGGAACCAGCAAGGGAAAATGAGAGGTATTCACAATAGTCTCCAGATTGGATTACATGTATCTTGAAAGCACGAGCAGCAGATGCTTGTGGAAGTGATTATGCACTGGATCATATGCACATCCTTCTGGCTGCCGTCACCACATTTGTGGTGTAAGAAAAAGCCCCTCCAGCTTTCAGAAAAAGGAGCTCAAAGTATATTGCAGAAGACACCAATAATCACAGAGTTTAAAGGAGCTCAGCAATCACTCTGCTGCTTAGAGGCCCAAACCTGCAGGATCAAAACTTTAAACAAACCACAGGATTATGGATCATAGCCTTTCAGGGATTTCAACATTTTGCTATACTTTAATTCATAGATGTAATGACACTTTTGTTGAGAAAAGCACTCCTTTCTCCTTTTTTGGCCAACATAGGCTGTTACTAATTAGGGCAGTTTTCTGCATTTATGTAAATAACAGTTCTAAAAGCTTTTGCTAAGCGATTTTATTCTGTCTAGCCTTTAGGTTGCAGACATCATTATACAGCTCCGCAGTCTACTTGACGGATCCTTAGACATACACAAGAAATGGCTTTGGAGATGCCTGTGCTATATATCTCCTGTGCTGCTGTTCTTTCTTATTTTAAAGAACTACAATAGAAGTGTTTGGGATTTTTTTTCCAATCAATTTATTGACCTTCTCTGATTTTTTCAGTACAGGATCTCTTACTAGCTTCAGTTCTGCGTTCAGTTGGCCCGGATTTTCATGCTTCCAAGCAACTCATTCTTTCCCTGTCTACATGTTGCTGCCTTTTTCTGCTACTGAAAGCCCAGTAGCCTTTCTCCCGATTTCACTCAGGATCCTGGAAAGTGGCAGCGACTGAGGCTCCTGCAGAGTGAGTGCTTATTGCTTGGCCTCACTGCAGGTCAGCCCCCCGCAGACGGATTTCATCGCTCATCTGTACTAGGCTTCTGAGAGCATCTGCCAAGATGCCTAATCTGATCGTATGCTTCTACTAACACTGGTTATGGGTTTTGTTACAGTTGATTTTCCAGATGTGTAAACTGATATTACAACCACAAAGCTCTCATGTTATAGCCTGACACTTGTTAAAAGCTGCAATTTATCACCTTCCTGCCCATTACATACAACAATATGATCTGCTGAAAGACAGGAAACATGGTATGTGGCTTCTTTAATTTTTTTTTTTAAACTACATAAGAAATAAATAGGGCAGCTTGGGTCTACACTTTTTAACCAAGGGAAAAAATAAATCAGTGAGAAGTCCCTAACTACTTCAAATTCCTGAATCACATCTTTCACCTGTGTTTTGTTTGGTCAATGTTTCTCATCAAAAGAAAACAAACCCTTTGATTTCTACTCCCCCTGTCACAAATATCTGTTGTTATATCTGGTGCTGACTTGAGCAATGAATCTGAATGTACTCTGTAGACAGGGGGTCAGTGAATTCACACTAGGGAGTAGTAGGCTCTATATGAAAAACTGTGACTATAGTAATGACCTGCTGTTCCGGGTTAGTCACCATTAAGTTAACCTCAAAACACAAGGGAGACCATGTAAATCCTTTGGGGTAAGGAGTTTTGTTCTGTTCCACATGACCCTAGTGCAGGACTATTGCTTGCAGATGTTTTTGCAGTGCCAATTGGACAAAAAACTGTATTTAAGAAGTAGCTGTTCTGTGAAAATCTTGAGCAAAGAGTTGAATTTATCTTTCCTAAAGATTATGAAGTAGACCTCCAACTGGACTCACCTCTTGTAAAATGTGGGAAAAGATACTGTATTTACATTACTGCAGTTGAAGTACATGGTGCTAGCTGAGATGCAAAGAAGGAATAAACAATAACTTAATGTCATTCCTTTTCCACAGAGAGTCATAAATATGGGCAGAAAGTTGCTGAGTAAGGCACTAATACAGCAAGGGGTAGAAATTAATCAAGAGGTAGTGCCACTTTTATTGGGTGGAAAGGATTCAGGAGCAGACTGGCCAAGCACAGAGATGGGGCTGAGATCAATTGAACAGGAACAGCCTTCTTGGATTAGGTGGCCATTCCCAGTGCCGCCAAATGCTATTAATGAACCTATATAAGAAGAGTCATCTCTTATATGGAGGGGATGAACAGTGTGAAGAATCTTATGTCATCTATGATTTCACAAATCTGCACTGAACTAGATACCAAACAGGGATGCCAGTAGGCAGAAGCTTTGGAGATGCCTGAAAGTGAGAGAAACCATTGCAGCCTAAGTTAAAATCACAAAGAGTAGGCAGAAATGAAGTGGGAAGCAAAAATTACTTCAAAAACTATATGTGGACCTCCTCTTTTCCAGATCCGACCACTGGGGCTGGGTGAAAAAGGCTTTGCAAATGATTTTGAGCTTTCATTAAATTTCTCATCTGAATTGGGATGAAAAGTAAACATCAGAAAGCGATGAGGGTACTAACAAGCTTCACTGAACAGACCAGATGAAACACTGTTTTTTAAATTGGGATTAATTTCAGTCTTCATCTTTTTACTTTGCAAACCTTTTCAGTGTGAATTAAACAAAAGTGAGAAAATAACTTGCAGATTTTTACATACAGAAACTGTCAAAACTGAGTATGTTAGACATGTTCAAAATTTACTTAAAAGCATTTTAAATTGAGGGTTTTGGTGTTTTGTTTTGTTTTTTAATTAAACCCTTGTAGCACATGATATAACTTTTGACAAGTTTTAATTTTTTGCCCAGACCTCAGGACTGTTTCACTGCAGAATTTCCCAGCTATCACTGCTGGCTGTTGTATTGCAACAAACTGTGCCAACAGCCCGGGTTCCACACCATACAGGACTCTCACTCAATACCCGCCTGACCTGGCCATGCCCTCTGAAGTGTGTGCCAGCTGGGTATCTCTTTATGCCAGGGCTACTTTTGGTGAGCAGCGCTGCCAAGGCAGTATGAAAAGGGCTTTGTTGGAAGGGACTGGTTCTTCATTGCCAAATTCCTGTATAGAGATTTCCACCATAAAACATGGGTGTAAAACAATGCAGTTTGCACTTGCGTCCTTAAGGTAAATGGCAACAAAACCAGTGTCTTATTCTACTTCTGCCCCAGGAAGATAAAGGCATGACTACTGGTTTATTCCTGTTTTGGTCACTGGTACCCATGCTAAATAAGTTGTAATACTTAATTTGTTTCACGGGTAGCCTTTTTCTCTCCTGTTTCCCAAGTTTGAGTGACTTTACAATGCGCGGGGCTGGGGGGGGGGACAGTGAAGAATCAGGCCCTGTGTTCACAGAGCCTGTCAGATTCTCCCTGTCTTTCCACTCACCGGTGTAGGTGTACCCCAGCCAGCCAGAGCCAGTGCATCACTGATATGCAATCTCACAGCCCGGCCAAGTACAAATAACCCATTTGTGTCGCTCTTGAGAGCTTTCTGAGGATTACTCTTTGTATCCTGAAAAGAAGAAGTGAAACCTAATGACCTGGGAAAGTGTGTGGTGTGGGGGAAGCAGGTCCCTGCCAAGTGGAGGTGGCTGCAGCCAAGCCCTGAGGAGTTTGGAGAAATCTGTCAAAGGCGGCTTCCCTTCCTAAACCCTGCCAAGGAGACAGATCTTCTGAGTAGAGTGTCATTCCACCAGCGTCTGGCTGCCACCAGGTTTCATTTCACTGTTTTTTCCACCTGTTTTAAAACTGAAACATCACATCCAACAGAAATGAACCCTGTTTGAAGTGCAAATCTGAAAATGGGAAGGGGAGCCCTGCCATGGTGGAGTGTAACACTGCTGCAAAGCACCGAGTGTCTGCGTGATGCTTGATTTTCCTTGATGGTACCCTCTGGGCTTGGGAAGGAGGAAACAATTAATGGGACAAGGGAAACAGGACAGCGATAATGCAAAAGATCTTCAAGTTTCCCAGCAGCGTTTGGGGTACATACTGAGTCACTCCTGACCTAGCAAGGATCAGTGCCTTCAGCAGGGAGGTCCTGTGGGGAGCACACGAACCCTGATCACACCACCAGGATTTGCAGCATCATCTCTGTGCCTTCCCTTGGGCCTAAATACATGCAATGTCTTCTGAACCCACGTGTTAGATTCTCCAGCCATAGCCACACACATTTGAAAGGCAAAGTCAATGATTTTAAGTTAATCTAGGGATCTTTATTTATGTAAATGATTGCAAGATAATGAATTCTTATGAAAAATTTCCTTTTGTTCATTAAAAAATACTGTGTAAGAAAACTCTGATTCTGGATATTGTTCTGTTCAGCGCAAAGGACAGATTGTTGGCACTGCTGGGTAAATCTGCTCTCTGGCAAAGGAGGGCTTCTCATCAAGTGCTCTGATGTTCAAGTGCCTGAGGGCTTGTTCACATGGGAAAATTCACTGGTATTATTCATACCTCTCCACTGCAGAATATGAGTACCCACATGGGAACTCAACAAGGGTATAATTATTTTGCTCTAGAAAAGTCCTAAGTACCTTCATATAATTTCTGCCTAGAAAGTTAGCTGTGGCACAGGTAATACAACACACCAGGGAACATCAGACAGGACTGCTTTTTAAAAAAAGCAACTCTTCACTTGCGTTACAATACATTTCCCCATTTGAGGTTGTCTTTTCACACAGAACACTCTGTCCCTACTTTAAAAAAAAAAAAAAAAAAAGGTAATTCTAGAAAGAAATTAAAACAAATACCATGCACATACTTATCTGCACCCACCCACCATTTTAATTATTGATATTGATTTTGCTGCACTTGCACTCTTCTTCTGTAATGCATCCTCACTCTGAGCAGCCGCACGCAGACAGATGCTATCTGAGCAGTGACTACAGTGCTTGGTAAGCAAATGATGCACCCAACGCTGATGGAAAGGGCTAATGCTAGCTCAGGAAAACAAGCAAGAACAGAATCCAGGTAATTAAAACCAATTTCACACTTCAAAGGATATTAAAAGGACGAGCTGCACCTGCAGCCATGAATTTCATTTGCATAGGAGAAAAACAATCTCTCTGCTGTGAATGTAATACAATGGGTAGGAGGAATGGAAGAGAGAGAGAGAAAAAGAAAACCCAGGCTGCCTCACACACAGAGTCCCTTAGAGTGCCTGGGATGTGGCCCTTGCAGTTCTGCCTTTTGTGCCTACTCTGCCCTTTGCAGTTCTTGCTGGGTGACCCGAAGGAGGTGATACAACTTGGAGAGAGATTTCAGAGTCCTCTGGTGCCTGGCAGCATCCTCATACCCTGGTTCAGCACATTCCTGCACGGCCTTCTGCAGCTGCAGCTGCAGGGGGAAGGAAACCAATGGTCCTCTGAGATTTGGGGAAAACCAGCGACGGAATATTTTGTCACAAATTACCTGAGGAAAGGAACGACAGCAGATTGTTGTCTTTCAGGAGCCACGACTAATGCCCTGCTGCTTCTCTGGGACTGTAGCAAAATGTCATCTGAACCCAAAATGCCTCCAGCCATTCCAAGAGGAAGGTATGGAACAGGAGCATCCACAAAGGCAACACTCTAGCTGAGGAAACCCCCTACTTCTCAGACTGCTCTTGCACTTCTGCATAACAAGTGGTGAGGGTGAGGGGGTGGGAGAAGCAGGCAAAAGGCTGCCAAGCTACAGCTACACTTCCCCAGCCTCTCTGCTGTGCTGGTGCCTCCCACCAGCACAGAGAGGTGCGCTATAAGACACCTCATCCCGAGGCCAAGACTCCTCTCTCCACTACATCCACATACAATGTCTGTAGCATGGAGGATTGCAGCCATAAGTCCCCATGCTTACACATGGACAGCCATGACTTCACCCTTATTGGAGACAGTAACAACAATCCCCTGCCCCTACTTCCTCCACTCTTCTATCCAAGGCATTGGGCTAACAGCTACATGAAAATGTGGCAAATAAACGCTACTGAATGTAGCAGTCTGTTTGCATGCTCCAAGATGGGATTTCTGAACAGAACTGGCACTAATATGGCCACATTTTAAAACCTGTCTTCATCTCACAGTGTCCCAGTACATACCATGCATTTTATAGTCAACGTGATTTTAAAATAAATGGATGCATAAAGCAGCTGTGTGTACTCACTTGCAAGTTGTTATTGGCTCTCTGTGCTCCACATTTTCTGATTTTCAGATTGCATTTTGAAAAGCAATCAAAAAAATTACAGTCTTCGTCTCCTGTGCAGTTCTGTTCGAGGATGTCCCTCATTTTGGGTTCAAAAAAGGCCATATCTACATCAATGGCCACCACCTGTGGATCAAAACAACCCATCAGATCTGGCATGGCACAGCCTGCAGGACAGGGCTGAGCAAGCATTCCTGTTTTTTGCTTTTGGAAATGTTGTGGTGAGAGCATCTGACAGTGGATAACTGGAATTTTAATGAAAGGGCTTTATTTTGCTTAACTGAGCTGCACCAGTCTTGTGAATACCACTTTTTTAAACAAAAACTGCCAATGCTTACGATACCAGGAAAAGGAAAATTATCTGTGGACAATATGCATCCCTGGAGTCAACTGGCTTGATTCGCCTTGAACTGGGACTATCCAGCTTGAAGACTGATCTACTTGTTGTCGCAGTTTACGCAGATGGCACCTCCGCCTTTTCATTTTATGATGGTGCAAAATTACCCACAGACCCGACAGTATAATTTCAAATGCACCATTCAGACTAAACCCCTAACTTCACCGTTGTGGTGAGGAGCAGCAGGATGCGCAGAAGTACCTGCACCTGGTACAACTCCTGCAAACCTGCCACTGCATTCAGTGGGTTTGAGTCTGCTCAGCTGTACAAAGAGATCCCTGAGGCTGTGGAAGGTCAGGACTGGTTTTGCCTGGTCCTGTTTTCTATGGATTGACTCATTTATTGTGCATGGTTCTTGCTCTGCTTGTCCAGAAATATGGTCTATAACAGCATCCAGCCCGCAGTTGGTCTCAGCAGAAAAAGCAAGGACTGAAGGGATCAATCAATTTTCTCACCCTGACACAAGCCTTGCAAAATAGTGAATACACAGCACAGAGTGGTCTGTCTGCAGGGCTGCTGCTCGTGCCAGGTTTGAGGCCATTCTGGGAGCAAAAAGGGCTGTAGCCTCAGTTTCTGCCTGTGTCACTAACACTTCCAGTAATACTTCACTAATACTGACAGTGTCATTAATACTTCACTTTAAAAACCCACAGCAATAAACAGGGAAAGAAAGGAAGCCAGTAGCAAGATGGCAGCTGCTTGACCTGAGACAAACTGTGGGTGAGCACAGTGACTGCTGTCTGCCTTCAGCGAGGTGATAACAGCTATCAGCGTACGTTCGGAGCTGCACTCAACACTTGACAGTCAGGGTCAGAGACTGACACACATTTTTATGGAGGGAAGCATCTGGGACCTGGGCAAAGCAGAGTTACTTGGGCTCAAATGATAGTCTCATTTCTACGATTTGACCTCCCAAATAACAGGGGAAGCTGAACTGTGTGGCTGGAGCAGCAGCTGGATCAACCCCAGGAACTGAAGATGTCTGGTCTGGTAGAAGGCCAAATAAACCTTCCACAGGCAAAAGGAAGAACAAGGTCTAATCATCATTTTATTCTTCTTTTTCACCAGGGAGAATCTTAAAGAGATGAGGCATAGCTTAAAAACTCAAGTATTTTTAAGCTTCTTGGAGAGCTTGATAATGATGATGTAGCTTAAGGGATTTCACACGTTCGGACAGGAACTTTTTTTTTTTCTTTTTGTCTTTACTTCCTTAAGCTTTCTGCAGTTTTGCTGTTCACTTCATTGGAGAAGAGACAGTAAAACCAGTGCAGGGTTTCCCCAGTCCTTGGGTCGCTGCATCAGCTCCCTGGTGGGGTCTCTGCCAGCACTGAGCATCTTTGACAACCTGATTAATTGCTCTGCTAGGAAAAACAGCCCTCATTCACAAATGTGTGGCTGCCAAAGGGTTCAGTGGTTTTCACTGAAGTTCATCTGTTACAAAAATGATGGGGGCATCCAGCCAGACCCTGTGAAGATAGATCTAGGTGACACTCTACCTATAAACAGCTACATTTTGGTGGGGTTTGTTATGATTGTAATTGATGATGGAGGTACCCAAGGAAATGCAAAAGGACCCAGCTTGGCTCCTGATCCAATTTAAAGTCATATTTAAGGTGCTGTGATCTTTTTAGTTCGCTCTGAGTTGCTGGCAAAATAGGAAGCTCTCCCAGAGCACTGTGTATTCACCCAGAGCTCCTTCCAACTCTGCCCCTTATGTAGCTCCATAGCAGCTTAAAATTCCACTCAATGATTTACCAGGCAGTGATCTTTCCCCTCCATGCTGCAGAAACAGCATGTGAAGGCTGGAGTGAGGGCTGGAGGCTCATCCCCACCATTTGAAAATAATCCTCAAAGTAAAACTGTTGCACTCCAGGCACGTTTCTTTGGGTATTTGCAGTCTCCTTACCGGGATGAGGAGTGGGGGTACTATTATGGTTGTTTGTTATCATCCTACACAGAGAGCAAGAAACAAGCAAGTGAAAAAACTGCTTAAAACAAACATGAGGGACAAAAAAAGAGGCAGCCTCACTGTGTCTCTGTTCTAGAACTGGTTGATAAAACCACCTAGAGCTTCTGCTTCTCTCTCCTTCCTTCTTCACCAGTCAGAAGCTGTCTGTTCCCCCCCACACACCCTGCAGCTTTCTGCCTGTGCGTGTCTCCTGTCTCCCAGCCCAGTGGAGTGATAATAGATGATACCAATAGGCTGTAAGTAATGTATGACTGACATGTGTAAGCGGCAACTCACTTTCATTTTTAATTATTTCTCCTAGAAAATACTAAATTAGAATACTTCCCTATACCAGACTGCTGTCTCTTTGGACCCCAGAAGTCATGGGCAGATCCTAAAGAAGCAAGTCTCACCAAAAGGACTCATAAGGGAAGACACATCTAATATTCTTTCTCTTTTCCTAAATGAAATCTCTTCTCCTGTAAGTAGGCTGCAAAACAGATGCTCTGGTCATGTGCTCAGTCACGGGCAGTCACAGCCCTGTGTAACTGAAAAAGACAGGCAAAGTCCACCTTGCGGAATCCCTGCCATACCTCGCTTTGCCTAAATACTGGTACACTTTCTTAGTTTCTCTATATAGCTCCTCACATATTCCCTGTTCAACTGCTGTAATGCACCTGAATAAACAATGGGAGGGAAGGGAAGGCTGAAGGGGAAGCACTCTGATTGCTCTTAATGGCTGTACGTTTAGGCAATGTTTGTCTAGTACTCTGAAGATGTGAGTGTTATATCAACACTCAGTGAGTACTGAAAATACCATTAAAGACCCTGAAAATGCTTTTTTATTCACTCAGAGTGCAGAAACTCCACTGACATCGCTGCAAATTGTGAGTCTGGTTCAAACAGTTACTGCACAGTGTCTCCAGTCCATCCACACAATTCCCACCGAAACCAGTGGAACTTCTGCCCGCAGAATGAATGCAAGATGTGTTCAGCAATGTGGTGCTGAGCTACATCACTAATTAGAAAACATGCATAGCTATTCAGGTCTGAGTTACAGCTGTACAATGAAAAGTCAAAGTGTAACAGTACCAGGGAGTTTCACATCACTGTCCTTGGATCATTTCCAGACCAGATAAGCTGAACACTAAAGCACAAAGATGCGCGTGTCTGTATGTGGGGAGTTCCCCTGGTGTCAGGTCAGAGAATTCAGCCTTAGTTCAGCATCACTACCAGAAATAGTTGCTGTGACTCAAATTACAGCTTCATTTACAGTTTTTGAGATCTCCTTACCTTCAGGTGGCATCCCTTACCACATCCAGGGACCCTGTCGGTACCAGTGCCTTTGAGGAGGTGAAACAAATCAGAACTGAGCAAGCAGTTCTCGAAACAAGCAGCAGGATTTAGTGCTCTGAAATGTGGTTGCACACATTACAAAGCGTAAAAGCAGTAGAGAACCTCCCCTGTCCCTTGTAAATGCATTGGTTTTGCAAAAACTTGGCCAAAAGCTGTATGAGGAGGGAAGTGGCATTTTTACACAGCCATTTTCTGAATAGAATTTGACATCAAATTGCTGCAACACCACCCCAAAGACCCAACTTACCGTGAGATCATGCCTGATAGCAAAGTTTTCTGGTTTGATGTCACACAGGTGAAGTCGGTGAGAGAAATCATTATCAAAATGCTGCACCATGTCCAGAAAGCTGAGTGCAATGTCAATGATGGCTCTCACTCTGCTTCTGTGGCCAGCAAGGGAGGAACCAATCATGTTTTCCAAGGGAAAAAGAGTTTTGTGCCAGCCATGTCCAGCTGTGAGATACTCCACAGCATAAAAGTGTCCACAAGAGCCAATAATCCGTAACACATGTTTGCTGAAGTCCTGCAGCAAACTGAAGTAGATATATTCTTCCTGCTGGAGCAAGGACCACATGCTAGCCACCTGTGCTTTCCAATGTGGCCCCTTCTTCCTTGTCCACAGGGGCCCCATGGTGCTGTTAGACAGTTCTAGCCCCAAGACATTTTTGACCTCCAAGGCTATCATGAGCAGCAGCTCTGTTTCAGGAATATCCTGTGTTTCCACCTCCTCTAGCATACTGAGATGCTGGTAGCTGGAGAAGATTTCCTTCTTGGATTTCAGGATGATGGGCTGACCTCTCCAGTCAGCCTGGATGACCTTCTTACCTCTGTCATAGTAAAGGCAGTGCTTGTACACCAGCTTCTGTGCCACACACAGGTCTTCACAGAGGTCGCCAGTCAGGGCTCCACTGCTGTAGTCAAGACACTGGAGTGAAAGAGCAGAATATTCAGAGCAGGACCATATGCCCACGGACCACACAGAAGAAAGGCAAATAATCAGCAACAGTCCTAAGCTCCAGAGGCTTGCAGCAGCCATGGCATCGCAAGCACAGACCTTTTACAACCATTGGGTGGTTCTACGGTTTTTCAGAGGTCTCTAAAGACCTTTTGCTAGGGGGAGTCTTGCTTCAAAACAGGGATTCTTGGAATGGTAAAGGACAAGCTTTTTGGGGGCAAGGAAATGGACTAGATGACCTGTTACTCTTAAGTTCGTGCCACATATGAATTCAGAGAGACAAGCTTTGGATGCACTTGGCTGAACTATCTGAGATTCTGAGATGTAACACTTTAAGGAACAGGAGATAACTTCCAGTGTAATGCAGGACTTCTCTGGAAGGTTCAGGGCAGCCTAACTTAGACATCCCCACTTAAGCTACAGGAAAATCCACGGGCAGCTGGATTGCTGGGACCTTCTACAGCCCCGCATGCTTCAGCTTTGCACTCAGCATGCCCTCTGAATGAAGCTGTAGGAACCTCCACATCATCAGGAAACACAGAGGTTGCGCTCAATCCTTGGACCAAGAACTTCCAGAATTTTTAAATATGTAAATGCTGTAGGACAAAATTACTTTTCCAGTTTTTATATGTAATTATCAGAAGTTTCATTTTAATATTAATTGCTTAAATAATTTATTTGATTGGAAAAAAAACAGCCTGTGGAAACATGGGAACTGCTGCTTGATAGTCAAGGGGTCACTGCAAATTTGTACAAGAGCTGCAAGGATTCCCTCACCAGTCCTTCCCTCAATCCATAATTGTTTCCATACCATCATTTTCAAAAGTGTAGGCAGTCAATATATTCCTACAGGCATTCAAAAGTGCAGCTGCAGGGACTGCTTTGGGTGAATCAGTAGAGGGGATGAGCAGAGGTCTCTGGTGAAAGGGGAATAGACTCTGGTGGTGCAGAAAGCCAAACATCTGGGAGGCAGCTTGACAGAGTCAGCCCTCTTCATTGCTTCTGGCATTTGAACCTTCATTTAAACAAGTTGGCAGCTCCCCCTGCATGCGGAGTACTTGCAACTGCTCCCCGACCCCCCCACCTCTTTAGTGACTTGCTGTTACATACACAAGAAATACGTTAATAAAATTCAAATTATGTATTTTCGTAGGTCAGTCTCTGAGGTGTGCACCAGAGAAATCTGTTCTGATGCCAGGGAACATTCAGAGTCCAACCCTAAACAACACACTGGGGAATGGGTGGAGGATTAAGTTCAAAATCCAGGAATGGTGATAAATTGACTAAACCAGCTCAATGAGGGCAGTTCAGACAGGCATAACATTTATTTATCCTCTGATGTTCTCACAGCCCAGATGAGAATATTCAATGCCAGCAAGGAGAGCCATGTAGGCAAACTCTAGCAGGAACATCCAGACCCTGAGTCCAGGGTGATGTACATGTGTGAAACACACACATCGGCATCCACATCCACACCAGGATGGCCAAGCAGACTCACTGAGCTGTCCACACACTTCAGAGCACACAAATCAATGTTCTTGCTTTTGAAAATCTGCTCCTATAGTAGTTTAGCAGCTCTTTCCATCTCGAACTCTGAGCAGTTTTAGAACAAAGATTACGAACAGAAGGAATTTTGAGGGGTTTTTTTTGGAGCGTAAATATAATCACACTTAAAATCATTGCTCTCCTACAGAGAAGACCACAACCTAACTGGTCTTCTGCTACAGTAAGAGAATATAGGCCTTAGTCCTGTAATTGGGTCCACATGGGTAAACACTTACCCCTGTGGACAACTTTACTGTGGTCCATCAAGTTCACTCTTAGACGGTCCATATGTATGGGCCTCTTGCATCTAGAACATGTGCCCAAAAGACCTGCCACCACACATGTGAACATACAGCTTATTTTCTTGTGCTGCCATCACGTCATTCTTAACGGCATTAATGAGAAAAAGTAGTTGTGGAAAAAGCAGTCTTACTTACATTTCCCAGACACAGGAGATGAGTCATTTTTGAACCTGGCTGCTGTTTAGGACTTGTCTGCTGTTCCAGTTGAACCCGTAAATCTTTTATTATTAACCTAGTATCTGACAAACAGTCTCTGAATCTGAATCTGATTCTTCTTACACTGAACTTGTGCAGTGCTTTGCAAATAAGGATCTGTGAAACAGGACCTGACCAAGGAGTTCCTGGCTTCACAGTGATGAAACACAGATTTACCTTCCAGAAGTAACATTCTCTGCTGGTCACCAATGCAAGTAAGAATTTCAAAAATGCTTCCTCAAATAAGCAACCAGGAAGTCTGAACAATTTTCAAGGCATCTCTCTCTACTCACAGAATGTAGTGAGTGGTGAGTCACTCAATGGCTTTAAAAATCTCCTCAGTTTCCTGTTCATTAGAACCCAGAAGGTCAGCTAACACTGACTGCACCTTCACATCCTCACTACTGCCCCCCCATTATTCCAACTTTTAGCAGTTTAGGTTTTGCCATAAGCAGGATACACTAAGTAAGCTCAGATCCCCAGCTCTCCCACTATAATCCATATTTTTTCAGCCCCTGGATGATTTTTGTGATTTTATTCCCTCCCTGTTTCTTCTCTCCATTTTTCTCTCCACCAACCTTGGAAGCACAGCTGACAGAACTGAACGCTGTTGTCCAGTGCTGCAGAGAGCCAACAGCCCTTCCTTAATTCTCCTTTTTGGAGACATTCAGAGATTGTTTTAGCCTTTTAGGCACAGACTGCACTGGTAGTTCATGTTGAAGCAATTACTTGATCCCTACGTCCTTTCCAAAGTCATACAGTTTTACAAGACAGTCTTCCATTCTGTTGTCATAGTTTGTACTCTTGTGTATTAGCTTGCATTTTACTGCATTAATACACACTTTGGTGGACTGAAAACATTTAACCAGGTGACTCAGATTACCCTGCAATGACAAGATGGTCTGTTTATTACCTACCAACCCAGGAACTTTTGCACTAACTGCAAACTTTACCACACAAGATTTTATATCATCATGATGACTACTGATAAAAACAAGAATCAGTTCCCCAAAGAAATCTTCCAGAAATAGTCCTGCACACTGTCATCCCTGTTTTAATGACTGCATTTTGAGATCTGTCAGTGAGACAGTTTAAAATCTACCTAATGAGCACCCTTTGAATGCCACTAAGTGCCAGAATTTTTTAAACTAAAATATGAAAGCGATACTAAGCCAAAAGCCTTCTGGAAAAGCAGCCATACTACACAAAAATGGAAGCCCCAGCATGGTTTGGACTTGCTTGTCTGTTTCTGTTTAAAATTGGCTACATAATTTTTAATATCCTTAGCATACATATCAAGGTAAGTTCATGTAAAAGTTTAAATTAATGTAAACCCCACTAAGGATTTATATAAATTTAAATAACTCGCTCTACCACCATCACTTCTGTGTAGATCAGGCCTGAGACCGAGTCCTGCCTTGTTATCAAGTACTTCGCCTATGTAAATTCAATGCTGGGCAACGGTTTGGAAGGCATCAAAATTAATTAATTTCTCCCGAGAAAACAGAAATTGATCCCCATGATTTAGTGCGTTCAGTGCAAATGAAGATGGGATCGATGTTAGGAAAGAATAAGTGGTGTTTTGGAGAGTTACAGTTGGTCTCTGCAAAATACCCAGTGTTACTTCAGCCTTCTCAGTGAAGTACATTTTACTCAAAAGAAGGAAATAAACCTTCAGAAATACCACTCACAAGGGTATACAACCATGCAGTTTTCACCTACTTGCTTAAAGTAGCTCACCTTCTTACCTCCTGCTGAAAATATGACAGATCACTAGTAAAATAGTTTTCCTTGGAAGTCGAATTTTGCTTAATAAAAGGTGTGAGACTGAAGCTATCACATTATTTGTTTCACAGATCAGTCGCACTTTCCATAAATGCAAAACTCGTGCCATGCTCAGAAGTGTATAAAAATTTATTTTGGGGCTGAGGAAAAGGAGCTCATTTTCTAAGTGTTCCACTAGAAGGACGATCCCTTTCTAACGTCATGTGGGAAAATCATTGCTTTCAAATCTTAAGGATACTACTGAAGACTCACCTACGGAACCAGATGAGCACAGCAATCTCAGCTACTCTTCCTCTGGAAGGAGGCTCTGAAACTGAACTATCGCACAGGGATAGAGACAACTTTCCAGGCTTGCGCCTGACATCTGATCCCTGCCTGGCCTTTTGAAGTCATGCCTAACGCCCTCCAAACCGAAGAACAGCAACAAGTCTCTGTCCATCTGTTCACTGGTGAGTGTGATGGCGAGGGCCTGGACCTCCCTGAGCTCGGCCGCTCCCTGCAGCTCCACGCCTCTGTGCTCTTCCCAGCCACGTAACGAGTAGGCAGGATTCACCCCTTCAGCTGCAATCCCGAGCTCAGCTATACTTCAGGCTGCTGGGGTAAAGAAACTGTATCTCACTGTCATTAAAAACACACTCTCAGGGCCGATGCCTATAGGTTCTCTTCCTTTATTAGACAGAACTTAGGGAAAATCTACGATCAGGTTTTGCTTGATGCAGTAACAGATTTTTTAATTTCCATTGGGATTCCTCCCTTCCCACCATTGGCACTACTAATATCTTAACTAAGAAACAAAATTAAACTCAAACCACTAACCCACACTGCTCCTTTTTTCTAAGTGTTACCTACACAATTCTAAATCTGCGTCTTTTTCTTAATTTAAGGGATATTTTAATGAATATTCCCAAATCCTTTCTTAAATTTTGAATATCTCAAATGCCCTCCCCCGCCCCCCCCGCCT
>NW_010134041.1:946-1312 GCF_000699245.1 Pterocles gutturalis | reverse complement strand
GCTGGGGTTGGGGGGCTGCCAGGCAGGACAGACCCTCCTGACCCATGTTTTTCATCCCCCCAACTCTCTTTTCCAGAATTCCCTGTTTCGAAGCCTGATCTCCTGTCCCGCTTGGACCACAGGGATGAACCAACAGCCCTGGATCTCCACGTGCCCAGAGACACCCCGGCCACAGGTGAGGCTCCGATCGTGCCCCGACCACAGCCTGGGTTCAGCTCCTGAAGGCGTGGAGGGTTTTCATCCCCCTAATTTCTCCCCAAAATGGGGAAACCTTCACCGTAATGGCTGTGGTCGTACCCCAGGCTGCAAAACCCAGTTTGGCCATGGTGCGGAAGAAAAAATACTGGGGAAGACAGGCTGGGATGC
>NW_010134041.1:0-927 GCF_000699245.1 Pterocles gutturalis | reverse complement strand
ATGCCGAACCTCCTTCCAAGACGGATGCATTTCTGGAGCGGTCCACAGAGGTGTGGTGGAGGTGGTGGTGGATTAATTAGTTCATCTGTGGTAATGGCAGAGAGATTGGGATCGGAGAAGCCTCTGCTGGAGTTGCTTACCTGGCAGGGGCGGTCTTTTTTTTTTTTTTTTTAAAAAAAGGAGAAATCCCTCCTTCTTGTCCTTTTTCTACCATTTTTCCCTCTTCCCAGCCCCGGGATGGATGACATCTCCCGGATGGGTTGTGTCTGTCTCTCTTTGTGCCCCACAGAGGATGGAGCAGGAGCAGAGCAGGAACCTCCCCGAGAAGAATTTGCCGAAAAAGACCCCGAAGCGGTGAAACCCGCAGGTGAGGAGCATCCATCGAGCCCCATGGACGCTGGGGCGAAGGCGGCACAGAGCAGGGGACTCAGGGAAACAACGGCGACGCATCCGAGCGAGAGCCAACCCAGCACCACGTGTGGTGAGTGCGGGAAGAGCTTCAGCCACAAATCAGCCCTGGTGAAACACCAAAAAATCCACACCGGCGACCGCCCGCACAAATGCCCCGACTGCGGCAAGTGTTTCATCCAACGCTCTGACCTCACCATCTACCAACGCGTTCATACAGGCGAGCGACCCTACGCCTGTCCCGATTGTGGCCGGCGCTTCAGCGTCAGCTCCTCTTTGTTCACCCACCAACGTCCCCACGCTCCCGGTGGCAAAAAACCCAACCGTTGCCCCCAGTGCGGACGAAGTTTTGCCGATCCGGGAGCGTTGGACCGGCATCAAAAAAGCCACTTGGGTGGCAAACCCTACGAGTGCGGAGTGTGCGGAAAAGCTTTCGCTTGGAGCTCCCACCTCGAGCGGCATCGGCGCATCCACACAGGTGAGAAACCCTTCCGGTGCGCCGAATGTGGGCGAGCCTTC
>NW_010134040.1:2822-5240 GCF_000699245.1 Pterocles gutturalis | reverse complement strand
GGCTCCACTGCAGGTTGTTCCCTCCCCTTGCGCAGCGTCCTGGGTTTGCTGGACATCGCAGTGGAAGTGAACGTCACCTCCAGGATCAGGCTCACCATGGACAGCATGGGCTGCCCCAGGCTGGTGGCAGAGCGATGTGACACCCTCCTCGGTGGCATTAAAGTCAGACTCCTGCGAGGGTGAGTGATGGAGGTGCCAGCGTGGGACACCTCACCACCGGGCTTTGCTGGCCCCAGCCCGCACCCGCAGAACAGCAAAAGCACGAGGTCATTTCCCCATTGCACATCGTGCTCCCACGGGTGACTGTGACACTGCTGCCATCCCTGCAGGTGACAGTTGCTCATGCGTCATGTCATGGGGCGAGCAAAGGGCTGCTGGTGGGGAGGGTCCCCTGCACCCCTCATGCAGCCACAGCAAACAGACGTGTTGTCCCTGAGGGCTGTGTGATCCCGCAGCGGTCCCAGAGGGACGTTTCTGTCCCACGTGCCCTGTCCACGGGTCATTTTATCTGGCATTGCCCGGGGTCTTCTGAGACGTAAGCACTTGGCATGTGAATCATGGCAACCGCTCGGGCTGAGGTTGTTTCTGCTCGTTTGAGGAGGCTGTGCACCAGCAGATGAAAGGCAGCAACAAATTTCCCACTGGCTATTTTGGGATGCAAATCACACTTATCTCATGCAAAATCCAAGCATACACGATGCACTTTGCTGACGCAATTGCCTTGCTCCAGGAGGTCTGTGCTCCGCGCTGTTCACAGGGAATTGTTTAACAAGACCCATTTACTTTGCAGCAGGGTTTTTTTCATGGTGCTTTTTTATTTTTCTACAGCCTGCTCCCAATCGTGGATAATTTATTGGCAAATGTCCTGAACAGACTTCTTCCTAATCTGGTGAGTCAGAAAAAACTCCACCCCAGCACAGAGCAATGAGTCTGAAAAGCTGGGGTGCAGCTCCCCGTGGGTCCCGGGGCAGTCCTGCGCAAGTGCCCGGGGGTTTCTAACGATGCTCTGGACCATGTTATGGGCTAATGGAGTCTGTCCCCTCTCCTGAAAGCCCCAGGGTCTCTCCAGCCATTGCACGAGGTCTCCCAGTCCTCACCCCGCTTCCCCAGCGCAGGGCAAGGTGCCCGGGGCTGTATCCAGACCTGGTGCAGTGTCACCAGCCCCGTGGAGTCCCCAGTGGGGACTGCCATCCCCCGCACCTGGTGTCCCCAGGGCTGGCGCAGCAGAGCCCAGCAAGGCTGCACATCCTCGGTCGGCTCCGATCACGGGTTCTCACTGTCCCCCCGACTCTTGCAGCTCTGCCCGGTGGTGGACGTCGCCCTGGGACTCGTCAACGAGAAGCTGGGTCTTGTGAACTGTAAGTACCGGGGGGATCCCACGCCTGGCCCTGCCTTGGCCCTTGTGTCACCTCTGCTCTGGCCATGTGAAGACTGTGACACCATCCCCCCCACCACTGCACCCCAGGCAGAAAGAGAGACATCCCCCCTCCCCAGCTTCACCTGCAGATGCCAGGTCTACCCCATGCCAGGAGTGGGGACCCCCAGCAGGTCCCTGCCCAGACCCTGTCACCCCCAGCAGCAGACCCTCCCTCCCCATCTCTGATAGCAGATGGAAGGATCCCAGGTGCACAAAGGTGGCACCGAGGGGGGCTGTGGGCTGTCCCCCCCATTTGCAGCAATGTCACACACTGCTCATTGGGGGAACGACGTCTCCTGCGGCATTTACCGCTCAGCACAGAGCACACGGAGCCGGGGACAAGGGGCTGCCTGGGTTCACCTGCATGCCAAGGGCGGGGTATTTGTACCCCAGCCCTGCAGGGAACTCTGACTGCCTCCCTCTCCCCAGCACTGGTGCCACTGGGCTTGCTGGGCAGCATCCAGTACACTGTGTCCAGCCTTCCCCTGGTCACCGGACAGTTCCTCGAGGTGGACCTGAACGTAAGTCCTGCACCCAAGGGTTGGGACGTGTCACTGGGGTTTGGGATGGGCTCCTTGCGCTGTGACCGGCTTGATGGGGTCATGGCCCCGTGCCCAGCTCCTGCTGCCGCCGTCATGGGAGAGCGCGGCGGGGTTCACATTTCATGAAATTCTGGAGAAGGAAGTGCCACGGGGCTTGACGCGGCATGGTCGTGCGTGCAGCAATTTCACACCGAGGGAGCGTGCAGTTGACCATAAAGGCAAATATTGCAAACGCCTTGGCCTGTGCTTCCTTCCCTGTCACTCCAGACCGCCGTCGGGCGTGTGGCAGGAGGGCTGGGGGTATCCACTGGGAAAGCCGGGAAGCGTCCCCACCCCTCCGCGGGTCCCCATGCCACCGCTGCCACCCATGGTGGACACCAGCTCCTCCCAGCTGGGGCTCTCGGTGAACTTCCTCCACGCGGTGCTGGCTGTCCTGCAGCAGGACGGGGCCCTGGACCT
>NW_010134040.1:471-2778 GCF_000699245.1 Pterocles gutturalis | reverse complement strand
TGGTGGCCACCACATGCGGGCTGGTCCCACCTCGGCTCCTCTGAGCCATGTGTTGGGGTCTCTGCTATTGAAGATGGACAATCCAATGAGAAATGGTGCAGTGAAAGCCTCGGGTGCATTGCTGGTGACAGCAGGTACCTGCTGAGAGCCGCCACATGCCTGCAGCATTTCCCTCTCCTCTGTCGCAGTTCCCGGAGCTCCCACCGCTGACGACATCGACCCTCGGAGTCCTGGTCCCAGCGGTGAGTCCTGGCTCCTGGTCAGTGGAGACGCGCCGGGGCAGGGGATATCTCCCTGTCCCTTCCTCCTCAGACGTCCCACGGACCTGTCCCCACCACCCCAGGTGTCCCATGGACCTGAACAAGCTCTGACTTAGGTCCAAAACTGGAAACTGTGGCAAGCCAAGCCAGAACCCAGTTTGTCACCCCGTCCCCTGCAGCCCTCGGGTCATGGATGAGCCTTGCAGCCGCTGGGGCAGCCTGTGCTCCTCTGGCCGGAATGAGATGCTCCAGTGGGGCCGGGACGAGATGCTCCTGGGGCTCAGGGCATGTGTGGGGCCAAGCCCATGGCCAGCCTGGCTGCAGGGAGCTCAGACACAGACTGGTTGGACTGGAGCAATCTGGGAGCAGATCTGCCCTGAGAGCAGCGCGGTGCAAAAGCTGTCGGCGCAGGCGTCTGGCTCTGCGGCTCCTGGTTACAGCACCACTCATGCTCCCACCAGCAGGAACTTTCTGTTTTGGTCTGTTGGAAGGAGTTTAAAGCATACCCCGAGCCACAGGAACTGCTGCTGAAAATTGCCGTCCCCGAAGTGCCTGTGGTGACCTTAGAGAGAAACAAAGGCGTGATCCAGCTCACGGCTACAGCAGAGCTGATGGTGATCTTCCCAGGCGACATCCAGGAGTTTCTCTGCCTCCTGAATATCGTACGTATGAAAGAACAACCCTCCTGCAGTGCCCCCTCCCTGCTCAGTGGGCACGGGGGTGCCAGTGGTGGGACCCCACCCGCTGTGACACGGCTGGGCTGGGGGACCCCCTGCCCTCCCCTCTCTGTCTGCCCGCAGGACGCCTCCTTGCTGGCCCAGTTCTCCGTCAGGGACAACAAACTGAAGATCGGCGTCAGCCTGGAGGAGTAGGACCCTGGGGGTAGCCAGGGGTGGCCATGGGCGTAGGACCTCCGGGGCGGCACAATGATGGGGGCACGGACAGGAGGGGGTCACCGCAGGAGCTGCTGGGGTTTCGCTCACCTCTGCTTCCTCCTGCAGGGCTGATCTCTCCTTGGTGTCTTCGTCCATCGGTGGCTTTGATGTAAGAACCCAAGCAGCCTTGCTAACATGCGAATCCCATTGCAGAAAGCGAAGTGCTGATAGATATCAGCTCAGGAGAAATCGGGGCCGGTCACGGTGTGACGGTTGTGTCGTATTTTTAATAGCGCCGTTCTTTGGATTTTTTTCATGGATGATCCATGAGTGATTTTCAGAAAAAAATCCCCACTGAGAGGGAGAGTTTTCGGGTCCTCCATGAACCACAGGACATCCTGCACGTGCCCTCGACGTCCCCTGGGGATGTGCCTGGGGAGGGTCATCCCTGTGCCTCACAGGGGACGACAGCAAAAGCTGGGAGGAATCCTGGGCTCTCGTTGTAGGACACCTGCAGGCAGAGCAGGGTTGGTTTCCAGAGGCGGTTACTGCAGGGAGCTGTGATGCCAGTGGAAGGGACCTGTGCAGCGGCATTATTTTGGGACCAAAAATTGACAAGGAATGCTTAAAGTCCGATTTCTGCAAAGCTGGGAGTTTGCATTGGGCAGGCGTGGAGCTGGGGTTTGGGGGTGTGAGCAGAGCATCCCCACGTGCCCCAGGACAGGGTGACCCCGGGCTGGCCCCGGGACTGGGACCCGCAGTGGCACTGCCGACCCCTCTCCCCGCTGCAGGTCTTGCCCCTGGAGACGCTCGTTGGCCGGATTTTCGACGTTGCCTTCCTGCCTGCGATGAACAGTAAGGGAGCCCTTACGCGTCGCCCACACCTTCGTTTGTGTCCTATCGCTCCCTAGACACTGAACTGGTGCAGGCGTGGGTCACCTCGCCATGCAGAACAGGGTCCAGTGGGACCGACCCGCACCAACGGGGGGCTCATTGCCAGTGGCCGCGCTTTGCCCCCTCCATGGGGCTGCCCACCGCCAGCTGCTTTGCTGGTGGGAGCCAATGATGATGTGTTTGACCCACACACTGCCTCCCACAACACAAACTGTTCCAGAGAGCCCGGCATGCACGGAGGGAGGGGGCTGCACACGGGGGGATAGAGTTGGGGATCA
>NW_010134040.1:0-211 GCF_000699245.1 Pterocles gutturalis | reverse complement strand
GATGGGACCCTCAGTTTTCCCCTGGAGGGGTGGGAGCCCAGCCTGCCCGAAGGCGGCCCCACCACCTTTCTCCTCGTACCCAACACAGCAGAACAGCAGCTCGGTCTTTTCCATGCAAATGTTGCATCCCACCTCCGTTGGTGGGAGCAGAAGGAACACGGGTGGTTTTTGCCTCCAGTGGCTGTGTTTTGGGCTCTTTTCTGGGTGCTCG
>NW_010134039.1:14315-27821 GCF_000699245.1 Pterocles gutturalis | reverse complement strand
CTGGAGCGAGATGATCCAGAGCCAAGAGACATCCGGAAACAAAGGGACCCAGAACCAAAAGGGACGATCTTCCGGAGGGTCCCCACCTATATACTGGGCATGACGTGTATGTTATGGAATAGATTATTGGCTAATCTGAGTCTCAATCCTGAATCTCTCCCCCCTGCACCAAATCCCCCTCCCCTGTCTGCGGGGAGCAGAGAAGCTGGAAGTCCTTGAGTATCCAAGTATCCTGGCAACAACTGTAAACATCACTTTTTATCAGCTTTCTTCTGAGCACAAATCCAAAACACAGCCTCTTGCTAGCTATTATGAAGAAAGTTAACTGTCTCTGCTTAACCCAGGGCAGGTGGTGATTATTCCCAGCACTTCCTACTTACTGACCCAAGACATCCAGTAGTTAAGCCCCAGAATGGTTGTGTTATAATACATAAAAGAGGCAGAAAATAAAATTTTGATCTTTAATGTTTCTTGAAAAAATAGAGTGTTTTTTTTTCACTTAGCTGCTGCACTGTTCACTTTTTTTCCCCCAGTGACAGGTATATTGTTGATAATGAGACATAATGTAAGATACCTATTCTTTTTGCTGTTTCCTTCACCTTTCCAAGGTTACTCATTCCTGTACAGACAGTTCCCACTGTACCTGAATTAGTTCCACTATAGAATTTGTTCTTCATTGGCCGGGCTACTTTGGTGTGTAATCCAGTTTGTCTTGCTGCCACCCTGTGTCATATGGGGATTAACAGGACGAGGTGATTCCAGTGATTAGTGTATCAGCCAAGGAAACTTTCTAGTCAGGGGAGTAAAAAGCTCTTGATGGACAAGAAAGGATCAGTGTGAAACTGTGAGCTTTAAGAAACTAGTGTAACAAGTGTCCTTCCTACACCAGTACAGAAGCACAAAACTGTGATTTGGCCAGGATCAAGTCGCAGAAGTCTTGTAGCCTAAACTTTCATCTACAGTCCTTGCTCTTCCTGACCTTGTCCAAAAGTAAGTGTTCACTTTTCAATCAAAACTAAGCCACAATTTGGTATGCCTTGGTTACTCAGCAAGTAGACTCGAAAGGACAGCTGCATTTCCCTAGCCCTTCTATTCAGCTCTGCCAGTACTCCTACAAAGTTCTGGCCCCAGTTTTTCCTACCCATTGTTTCCCCACTTCATAAGAGTAAAATTTAAATTCTGAAGTCTGTAGCACAAGGTAAGGTTTCAATATCAATCTATGAAGTCTTTTTCAGTCCTTTGAATTTGAAGGTTTTGCCATTTGGTTGTAGTCAATTCTTGTGTATTATCTCCTTCAGAATACTCTTTGCCTTCTGTTGCTGTAGTAGTCTTTAGAAGCTGTCAATAAAGTAGTTGATTACAGAAAAAATTTTCTTTCCGAGCTGCAAGAGGATCAATAATATGAAGCCATGAGTTGCTTCTCGATGTGTACACAGCTTCAAACAGAAGATGATAGGGGCTAGTCTGACGGAAGCAAGTTCTTCCTGAAATCTTTTCCCAAACTGAATATGAAGTCCAAATATTTCTCTTTTTGCAAACAGATGTTCATTGGTCATAATGACAACAATTTAGTTCTGAGGAGGATCCAACTATATTAAATGTTGGCTATACTGTCCTCTCTTTTTGTAGGTCCTGGAAGTGATGGGATCATGGTAATCTGGAAAGACAACTTTGATTCCTTCTACAGTGAAGTGGCTGAGCTCGGCAGGTGTGTTCTGTATGCTGATCTCCAGAGCTGTCTATGTCAAAATATGAGCTTCTCATTCAAAAAATGAAATTCTCTTTGAAAAATACTTATCATATGAGCCTAAAAGGCCAAAATTACATTGGATTAAATAGAAATTAACAAGTGAAAAATCTTAGCACTAGATGGCACTACGTAAACAGAACATATTTAGGCTGAAGTGGTATATAGATTAAGGGAGATGTGTTTTTCAAATACTTTGGAAGGCTATGTATTCTTTTTTTTTTTTAAAGCATGCCTTACAGTGACTGACACTGCTTCTGTAGTGACACTTTCCTAAAAGCATTCCTAAACCTTTTATTTAGGGTACAAAAATTAAAGAAAAAAAGTATGAAAACGAGCAAAATGTCACATATAGTATTAATTTGTCCAATTTAATTATGACCTTTGAAAGCTGAATGCCATTCTCACTTGAGTTCTCTGCAAATGTGATAAAACAGATCTCTGTCGGGAGCTAATTATTTATACAGAGACATTTTGAGGAAGATGCATGTACTTAGAAGAACTCTTGTTTATGTCCAGAAACTGCTCTGTAAGGGTAGCTTGTTAGTGATATAAAATTAGATCTCTCTCAGGATATATTTCAAGGTAAAAGTATGTCCTTACTGCATCTCTTGGTTAATTCTTTCCTTTCAATATTGTATTCCAGGGGCAGATTTTCTGTCGTAAAGAAGTGTGACCAGAAGGGAACCAAGCGAGCAGTAGCCACCAAGTTTGTGAATAAGAAGTTGATGAAGCGAGACCAGGTTACCCATGAACTTGGAGTCATGCAGAATCTCCAGCATCCCCAGCTCATTGGCCTTCTCGATACCTTTGAGACCTCCAGCAACTACATACTAGTGTTAGAAATGTGTGTGGACCATAATGTAATCTGTAAAATACCTGTACGGCTGACTTTCTGGGGTTTTTATAGTGGTTTATGAATAAGGAACTTTAAGGTTTCACAGAAGTTTGAAGACACCTAAATAAAAGACTGCAGATGTCTAATTAAAATGTTGATTTTAATAATACACTCAGAAGGAAATAAGTTGATGTATTAAACTGATATGTAGGTAATAATCTTAGTCTGAAGGTCCAGAAATTATTTTATATCAAGCAATTATACAAGTGAATTAGGAATGTTGTGATCTGATGGCTTGATGTCGAATCTCCTCTTCATACAGTAGCCCTCTGTCTTCTGGGTGCTGCAGGCTATGGTTATTCCTTTAGTCTATGGCAGGATATGTCTGCTCTTTCAAATGTGGCTAAAATTACAGTATTTCTTCCTTTCCTTCTCTGCCTTCACCCTCTCTGCTCCCACTTCAGGTCATGCAGGTCAGCTGTAAGTGACAGAGAACATTTTCACAGATTATCAAGCCAAATATCAGAAACAGTGATTACTTGGTGCAGTTGTAGTTTTTAAGGGACACTTGCCTTAAGCATTTTTAATGTAACTTTCCAAAGTTATGTTGTCAGTTCTGATATCTTAACTAAAACAAAGTATAACCCTTGTAATTGCAACAGGGCTGACCAGGGTCGCCTTCTAGACTATGTCGTGCGATGGGGAAACCTCACAGAAGGGAAGATCAGACTCTACCTGGGAGAGATTCTGGAAGCTGTGCAGTACCTTCACAACTGCAGAATAGCACATTTGGACCTAAAGGTGAGGAATGAATGGGATTCATGGCAGTGTGTGTCATTGCAGGCATAAAACCCTCCATCTTCTAGGAAACTGGCAGATGGGAGCATAGAACCGTGAATTGCTTTGAGAGTGTATGAAGGCCATGAGACGGGGCTCCTTCCCCAAATGCTTTAGATCACTCATAGCCAGCAAAGCAGAAACTTTGAATTTCCTGTGCTTTCTCCTTAAAGCTTGCTGGCCATGTGTGTTCCTTTTTTCTGGAAATAATTGCTGGTAGGAACAGTTTTGTTTGATTATCCCTTATTTATTTATTTTCTGAGGAACTCGCAGCAGAAATCCATTTCTTTCTCAAGAAGCGTAGAGTTTGTTGTGAAAGAGACTGCTTTTCTTCTGTTTCTTCAAATCTGTTTCTCATCATTGCACTTGGAGGGTTGTGGTATCTGTGTGAATGGTACCTGTTTGTCCTCTGTTCTACCCTGTGAATTTTACTTACGCCACAAGGATTTGATGCATTCTGGTAGGAAAAGCTAATAAGAAGGTCTTAAGGTGAATATTAACTAAAAACTTACTCTTTATACTTTTATTTTCCACCTGTATTTGAATAATAAGTAATTTCAGCATCTTTGTAGGCAGGGTCTCTTTAGCCAAAAAGGGGTCATGGTGAGAAAAAGCAAAAGAGCCAGCATCTTCCCTCCACATATTTCTGTTTTCTAAGCAGAACCAATCTGGTCTGTGTATCATGGTGACCCAAAAACAAAACCATAAAGAAAAGTCCACTTTCAGCTCACCAGTTGTGGGGCAGTTCTCTTGAAGCCGTGGGCATCCAACAGGATCTGCAGCTGCCATAGTCTCATAACAGTGCTTGACTTCTGTCTGTACAGCTCTGTTACATTAAAGAATCACCAAGTAAAGCTGTATTCTGTTTAAAGCATAATGAAAATTCTGACAAGGTTATCCAATATTTAAATGCAAGGGTTTTGTTGTCTCTCTGTTGTAGAGCAAATAGAGCAGTTGCTTTATTCACCCTCTGTTTGTAATTGCTGTTCTTTAAGCTTAAGTTCCCAACACAGGTTCCTGTGAAACTTTGCAGAGCTGTTATTGTGGACATCTGCAGTATTTTCTGAAAGAACTATATCTCCTGCAAAAATTACAGTGCCAGCAGCTGAAACACATTCATTGCACACTGTAGTTGGCAAGAGACTGCCTGCCGGTTGGTCTGGGGGAAGCCTTGGTAGGACTGCCGAGGAGCTTTGCAGAGCTGGGCCTTCAACAGTAATCCTTGTAGCTGTCTGTTACGTTCTTGACTTGACAGCACTGGCTGGGAAACGGTAATGTTGGAGCGTTAAATGTATGCTAGACTGACTTGAAAAAAGACATTTTAACTTTTGCTTTTATGTTTTCTAGCCTGAAAATATTTTGGTGGACCAGAGTTCCACTAAGCCAACAATAAAACTGGCTGACTTTGGAGATGCAGTCCAGCTCAATACCACGTATTATATCCACCAGTTACTTGGAAACCCAGAGTTTGCAGCTCCTGAAATTATTCTTGGAAATCCTGTTTCCCTCACTTCAGATGTTTGGAGCATTGGAGTGCTCACATATGTCCTTCTTAGTGGCGTCTCTCCTTTCCTGGATGAAAGCGTAGAGGAAACTTGCCTGAATATTTGCCGCTTAGACTTTAGTTTCCCAGATGACTACTTCAAAGGAGTTAGCCAGAAGGCCAAAGATTTTGTATGCTTCCTACTTCAGGATGACCCAGCTAAGCGTCCCTCAGCTGCACTGGCCCTCCAGGAGCAATGGCTGCAGCTGGGGAATAGCAAAAGTGCTGACAGCATTGACATATCCAGACTGACTTCGTTCATTGAGCGGCGAAAACACCAGAATGATGTTCGACCCATCCGTAGCATTAAAAACTTCTTACAGAGCAGGCTCTTGCCAAGAGTTTGACCTTGCTTGAAGTTCTCTCTCATTCTCTTTCACCTGCCAATCAAACTGGAGTTGGACTCCTCTTGCCAATCAATTAGACTGGAGATAAGACTCCTCCTGCCAACCAGCTGTTGACTTGAATTTTGAGGAAAGCAAACCCCAAGCCAACCAGCTGCTAGTGAATGTTCATGTGCAAGCGCATTCAAAGGGGACCGGTGCGGGGTGGTGCAGGGGACTGGCAATGCAGACTTCACTGGGGTGGAGGACGATAGCACTGTACTCTGCAAAAAGCAGTCACGAGCGATACAGTAACAGTATTTTATTCAGGTTTCTGCAAAAAAAATAGTTTTTTTAATAAACAAGAGTTGAATTTTGCAAGTGAACTTAACTACCGTTTTCAAGATTTATTCAAGGAAGAAATGCCTATGTTCAAAGCACTGGTGTTAAACAAAAATGAAATCATGCCTGGAGAAGACTCACCAAAATGGCTGCCCATTGATACAGCCTCCATTTATAACATCTGGTTTTCACTTGGTCCTAGAGCTTTCCAGTTGCCTCGCCTGTATGTATCTCACGTAGCAGTGCACTGAGATCAGACTCTGCTTTTAAGTGCATCCAACCTCAAAGTTTTTGCATACAAATAGAATGAATCGTTTTGCTCTGATTAAAATGTAGGCCTTACTTGTATATAGACTGTTACCTGCCTTCAGTCTGTAATTTTTTTCCCCTCCCTCCCCTTAGCCTTTTTTTCCCCTCCTTCCTAAATGGTGGTATACCACTGTGCGGGTCTTCAGTTTGGGTCAGTGCTCACTGTCCCCTTAGAAAAGGACTTTGGGTTGGTGCCCAGCTTGCCGACCCCATTGTCAAGCAGTATACAGCAGGATGAAATACTGTAAATGCACTCATTTGGGATTTTGTTTTCTTTCATATCATGTGCAATGTTGTGGCTTTAACATTTTATGCAACTATTTATGAGGACCTCTGTTGTAACTGTAATAAATATATAGAAAAAGCACATACTTAGTACGGCGAGCTTTATGGTTTTCTGTGTTTGGGGTTTCTGGGTGGGCAGGGGTGGGTGTGTTGTACCACACTGTCATTATTAGTTTAAGATGAGAGTTAGCATAGAATTTAGTCAAGACTAGTCAGTTTTAAGGATTGTTCAAGAAAGAAAAAAAAAAAAAAAAAAAAAAAAAAAAAAGAGAGAGATTCATATCCCAAATCTCAAACTGGTTAGGAAATAAGGTGACACTTTTTAAAATTTATTATTATATTCAAAATGCCAAAGTCTGACTTTCCCAAAATCAGTCTCAACGCTTACTACTTTTTAGAATTTTCAAATCTGTGTTTACTTCTTTCTGTGAAATAAACAAATGAATTTTGTGCTCTTTGGTGAAGAATACATTCAGAAAGTAGTGGTCAGATGAGGAGAATCTGACACGTAATATAGTTGTCTTAGTAGCTGTTTTTAAGGTTGAAGTAATATTAACGTGAACTATTTAAAAAGAGAGAGTTTTCTGTGCATCACTGAGTTCATATAGGTGTGTTGTCATCTATGTTTGTGTGAAATGCCATGTTTAAAGAAACCAAGCCAACATCCCACGATAGTTAGATGTATGGGTCTTAAGCCATAACCTGGCTTGGGCTAGTTTTGAGCTTTGCAGCTTCCACTGTATTCTATTTATTCCTTTTTTGGTTTTTGGCTTTTTTTGTAAAGTTGTACAGAAACTTTTTAAAAGGAAACAACTGACTTCAAAACTGGATGTGTATTCGTACCAACTTCATATCATTATGTTTGTGTATTATTTTCCTTTATTGTTTCAGTTAAATTTTTGCTTTATTTTGCATGTATATTTCTTTGTACAGTGACGTTACATGTTTACACAGTATGACGTGATGTAAATATTTTATTTTGCCATCAGTTATTTTGAAAAAAATTAAACATATTTGACATATTTGTCTGATCTCTTGCTTTAAGGAGTTTGAAAGTTTAGGTTTGGTTATTTTAATTGAGCTCTGTATTTAAAAAGAAAAAGAGTACCTTATTTTATTGCCATAAAATCCATTTTAAATTGCAATGATGTATCTTTCATGCCTTACAAAATAATATTTGCCTTTGCTCTAAGTGTTGAGTGCTTTGTAGTGTCATGATTGCTTTTATATAAAACATGCATAACGCTCTAACTGTGGAAATTCATTATAGTCTTTAATTAGCTGGTAAATTTTGACCAGCAGAGTTTTCTACCAGGTGTTCCCAGTTAAAGACCAAATGATCATATTTCAGGTTAATATTAAACTGAATTCCAGATTCATTGTGAAGAAAAGTTACTTTCAACCATAAAGACTTGGGTTTTGCAGCTAAACTCTGCCTGCATCCTATAAGGGATGAAGCAGAAAAGTTTTTCATTGTGTACATTTATCTCTCTCCGTTTTCTGCTGTCATTAACACATTTGCAATTCAAAATGAAGTGAAAGGTCAAAGAACAATAGAGAGTGTTTATGCTTGTCACTGCATTGTATACATGATTTTTTTTCCACTCTTAAATGGAAAGTGATGA
This sequence comes from Pterocles gutturalis, assembly GCF_000699245.1. Taxonomy (NCBI): domain Eukaryota; kingdom Metazoa; phylum Chordata; class Aves; order Pterocliformes; family Pteroclidae; genus Pterocles; species Pterocles gutturalis. The sequence continues at coordinate 19,972 of NW_010134039.1, read as the reverse complement.
AACAGTCCCTTTATTCTTCACAATTTACTACTGAGAGACAATTGAGAGAGACGTTTTGTACTGACAGAGGGAGTATTCAGGAAGGATGTACTGCCAGGGATGAGCCACCAGAAGCTTTTTCCCTGACAGGGAAATGGATAGCAACATGTTCCATGGAATAGTTTGTATCCTTGAGTTCTCTAAAATACTTTTTCTTGACTGAGGATACACTCAACTGGGGAGAAGTTACCCAAAAAGTATACGGACGGGTAATGCAATTGTAGATGTTCTAAGTAGCAGAGATACGTTCTTTCACTCATACGTGAAAAAGAGCGCGTGTTTTCTGGTCCTCTCTGTGGGCTCCCCTAGTTGGGAAAGCTAATATGTTTTGCCAGAGTGGAGTTTTGCACTAAAACCTGCTGTTTGGTGCAAGAGCTTCCAGCTGAAGAAAGCTTGAATGATGGGCTCCTCAACTTGGATATCTCTTCAGATGCTTTGAAGAGATAATGTCCGAGTAAGGTCCTTTTGTTTTGCTAAATTGTGTAGCTGGGGCTGTAAATGCCAGTTGGACTCAGTTGGGCACAGTTCTCATAGACTGTCCTGCATATAAGAAGCCAGCGCTGCTGGCTGACAGAGTGGAAACCAAAAGCATGGGTGAGAGCAGCTGATGTGAGGCTTCTGATGTGGGAATGTTGTAGAGTGCACGGAACGGCAGTCAATATCATAGCTGAAAGGGGGAAAAATAGCCAGAGAGGTTCAAGAGAAGAATGTGTCTAAATGTTTCTTTTTGATAACGTGCTCCAATCATTTCTTACTGATAGCTTAGGACAAAGAGAAGATGTTGCCAGACTTTGAAGTCAGTGCATGTGTCAATATTTTTCAAGCAGGGTTTGGGAGTGCAGGAGTTCTCTGTTGCACATGTGATGAACACAGCTTAACTTGAAAGACCTTGTGCAACTGCTAGGCAGGAGGCTTGGCAAGATAACGTTTCCAGGGTCAGGGAAGCAACCAACATTGCATCACTAATGGGCAGAGGCATAACACGTGCCTCTGTGCTCATGGGGAGTAGGATGGGAGAGCCTGGATTTCTCTTGCGTGAGTGTAGATGTCATTAACTGTTAAGTCATCTTCATTCTCAGATGGGACTATTAATGTGCTGATGAATAGAAGAAAAAATAATTGGTTGGTTGGTTCTCCAAATCCAAAAGCGTGTTCAGGCCCAGGCACAACAGAGATCCTCCAGAATATGACACAGCAAAAGCATCTGGCTTCCCGATAAGATTTCAGTACCTGTGCAAACCTGATTGGTAGTAGAAGATGCCTGAAAATACAATGAGATATTTTTTGCCTGTAAGGTACTGCATGATATTGTCAGGAAACATTAAAACTCCACTGCTGAGGGAGTCAGTGTAGGACTCCAGCAAAAAGAGGGGCAGGTAAGTGAGAAATTAGTGTAACCAAGGCGAAAACCTATGTTTGACTTGAGGTTAAGCTTCAGGGTCCCCAAAATCTTAAGAGAAATGAAGACAGGAATATACTTAACTAGCAGCTGCGGGTAGTGAAATCTATGAGTAGCTGGTATTTAGTGAAGTATTTAGACAGCCAATCTTTGGTGCAAAAAGCAGTGTATTTGTGTACTAAGGATCAGTGCAAGGAGTGTTACCGTGTCTGCTCCAGTCCAGAACATGAGCTAAGCTTTACAAACCCTTTGCATGTGTGTATGGACTCAGTGTTGGGTGTGTTACTAATTTCTCTGCTATAGGGATTCAGCTGCATGTGGAGGTAGGTAGAACCAGGTAAGATCAAGCTTCTGTATTTGTTTAAACCAGCTCCAGGTATTGGCGTCTTTTTGTCAGGATGACTGCTTTATCCCTCAGGCAAAGAACTTCTGGTTTTTTTCTGAAATTAAATCTTGATGGAGGTTATATTAGTGAGTTACAGATAGGTTTTGTATCTAGAGGTTGCACTTCCAGTACTTTTTGTACATATGTCTTGCCTGTTTGGGCAGATGTGAAAGGCTTTTTCTGCATGCACCATAATGCAAGAGCATGATGATCATCACATCAAGTAAATGCACTCAGTGGTCCTCCGTGCCATGCTGTAACACCAAGCATCAGTACAAGAATGAGATCTCCCATTTGGTGACCTGCCACAGGGACTAAGAGCCTGGTGTGTAGGAACAGCAGAATATTCTTCTCTCATTATGTCTTTGTCCTCAAAACAGGAACACTTCTCGTCTCCCCTAATTCACTCCCCTTAGCCCTACCCAAAAATCTTCAGGGGAACGGGGGTGGAGGGGTAGTTGGAGTTACTGAGGAGAGCAGTCTGATCTCTTATTCCTCTAGAAATGTCAGGAGAGCCAGCACCAAGCCTGCTAATAACAGTCCCATCAACCAATCTATGCCTTTCAAATAAAGAAGCCATTATGAACCCTAGTATTAGAGAAGAGCAACAAATTTCCAGTTTCCCCACTGGTTGTAGGTCAAAATGATGAAACATGATAGAGATACATCTGAGGTTTAATACATTAACTCTTTGAGCTATCTTCAGGGAAGGTGATACTCGTGACGTTTTCAGAGCAGTAATTTGAAAGCTGCTGCTTCTTAACACATACATTCTCCTCTTGACTGCTGGAGGGACTTTTCTTGTTGTTTGAGGAAACGCGTAGATGAGGTACTTGAGACTGCATCAATTGCAGTAGATGAAGCTTCAGATTCCATCATTATGCCTGTAGTAATGTATTGGTTCTCACTGCTACAAATTTCTGGGTTTCTGAAGGGAAATATCTTCCATCCAAAGAGGATTAATACATTGAACTACAGAAAGGATGAAACTTTAACACCAAAGCAACGCTTTAATCTCTGCGAACTGAATTTTCTGTCCATTACCATGCCAGTGTATTCTCCTCTGTCATACTCAATGGTCTTTCCAAAAAAATTATGTCTTTGCAGCTCATGTAAAAAAAAGAATGGTTTAGAATGGCAATAAACCATTGGTATCCATAACTTTGTGTAGCAACGGGTTATGCAGCTGAGCTCCATACTGTGTGAAGAACCCACTGACATCTTCCTTTGATGTCTCTGAAGTCTTGTTTTGGAAAAGACAATGAGCAGTTCATCTCCTCAACTTTTGTGTCCTACCTGTTCTTGTAACAGTCTTCTACCTTATTTTTCATTTGATCATCTGTTTACCAAGCTAAAGAGTACTGGTCTATTTATTCCTCATGGGGAAGCTATTTATCATCTTAATTGCTTTTCTCTGAACCTTCTGTAGTTCCAAGTTGTGTATTTTCTGTGATGGGAGGGAGCAAAGCTCACACAATATTAATTATACAGGTGCATCATGAGTTACACAGTTGCAAAACGGCACTTTGTTCTCGATTCCTTTTCTAAAAATTCCAAATGTTCACCTTACTTTGACTTCTTTTGAGCTGATACTTGTTAGACTACTAAATCCTGAGATCGTGTTCCCAAGTTGAGTGGTAATGGTCAGTTTAGAGCCCATGATCATACATGCAAAACTTGGATCCTCCTTTCAGCACATCCCCCATGAACCTTAATTTTCTCTCACTGAATTTTCTCAGCCACTTTATTTCCCAGACAAAGCTGAGCTATTACGGTTGCCTTAGTGATTGTTCTGATGCAACTGAGAGATCTCTTATATTAAATAAATAGAAGCTGACTGCTGCTGGCCTTAATTTTACTACTCTGATAGTCAGCCTACCTCCCCTGACTTTTTCAAAACTTTTGCAGGAGTTTTTCCTGACAAGAGGGACAAGCTCCTGGAGCTGTCAAACTCATTTCCTCTCATCCTGAGGGAGGAAATTGTAACCTACCTTGGATGTGATTAAGCTGAAACTCTTCACTTTCAAATTCAACTTCAAACACTGATTTTAGTGAGACTAGCACCCTCGCTTCAACAAGAGGATTTACTTGGGTCACAAACAAGCAAGAGCTTGTTTCTGCACTGAAATCATGCATCCAGAGTGTCTCCAAAGATTACTTGCAGAAATTTCACATTAAGCTTTTTGAAGGCTCACCTGGCAGTAGCAGCACTGGGAAGTCACTTGGCACACCCTGAACTCAGTCTCTGCAAGGGCTTACTGTTCCAAGGGCTTGCTTCCCGAATACTGGGGAAGAGCTGGCAGCAGCTGGAAGTTTGTCCTGTTGTGCCATTGGGAATGTGCCTGATCACTCTGGTGGAATACCAGTTTATATCACATATCTTGCCTGTTTTCACACATCTTGCCTGTGTGTTTCTGTAGACTATGTGATTCCTTGAGATGGATGGTTCTTCAGGCTCTCAGACTTTCCCTTCAGTGATGCCAAGATCCACTGAGTATTTGCAGAATGATGTCATTTAATTTGCCATCTCTCAAGACTGATGGTGAGAGAGTACTTCCTTCTTTGGTGATGGAGCACTCTCCTGGGACTCAGAGGGTTCTGGACTCTTTGCTTGCCAGGAAAACTCAAAGTTGGGAATCTGTTCTCATCCCAGTTACAGGAGTTAATGCATCCATTGTTTTGTTCTGGTTTTGTTGCTGTTGTTGGGAGCTTTCAATGCTAGTGGACAGTCCTGTCTGGTTCACACTGATGAAAAAAAAATGTCATGATATATCATGAAGTATTAAGGGGAGGCTTTTAGGATGGGGTGTCCTGAAGATAACTTGGTTCAGCACCAAAAAGGGCCTGAACATCAAAATTACTCACTGTTCTTGTAGTTTGATGGAGGTCTAAACTCATTTCTTCCAAGGATCTTTTACAAAGTAATGCAGAGCATAGATCTGGTGATGATCGTTGCTTTTACCCTGGTCGCTGGTTGTGGCTGACAACTGGGGATCTTACCTCACTTTTCAGACCTGCTTGCAAAGAATGTAAAGCATGCTGTTGTACTCCATCCCCTGGCTTGGGCGTTGAATGGTTCTCAAGTCTAAAGTGAGTCTAGTCTTTATTTGTCTTTGTGTTTTTGGATTAAGTACTAATTTTTCTAAGTGGACCTGATTTTTCACTTAATGTTTAGCCATTCATTTCCTTTTCAAGACCTCTACCTGCTTAATAGTCTGTTCCTTTTTAAGTGGAAATACGATATTCTCTATCTGATGAAGTATGGATATAGCATAAATATTTGATACATGATAAAGTATAAGGTTGTAGTAGGGGTCAGCATCTCTACTGGGAAAGTCACACAGAATCACAGAATGTTAGAGATTGGAAGGGACCTCGAAAGATCATCTAGTCCAATCCCCCTGCCGGAGCAGGAACACCTAGATCAGCTCACACAGGAACGCATCCAGGCGGGCTTTGAATGTCTCCAGAGAAGGAGACTCCACAACCTCTCTGGGCAGCCTGTTCCAGTGCTCTGTCACCCTCACCGTGAAGAAGTTTTTTCTCATATTCAAGTGGAACCTCCTATGTTCCAGCTTGAACCCATTGCCCCTTGTCCTGTCACTGGATGTCACAGAGAAGAGCCTGGCTCCATCCTCCTGACACTCACCCTTTACATATTTATAAACATTGATTAGGTCACCCCTCAGTCTCCTCTTTTCCAGGCTAAAGAGACCCAGCTCCCTCAGCCTTTCCTCATAAGGGAGATGCTCCATTCCCTTCATCATCTTTGTGGCTCTGCACTGGACTCTCTCCAGCAGTTCCCTGTCCCTCTTGAACTGAGAGGCCCAGAAC
>NW_010134039.1:5366-14224 GCF_000699245.1 Pterocles gutturalis | reverse complement strand
TGGCCACGAGGGCACAGTGCTGGCTCATGGTCATCCTGCTGTCCACCAGGACCCCCAGGTCCCTCTCCCCTACACTACTCTCCAACAGGTCAGTGCCCAACTTATACTGGTACCTGGAGTTGTTAAATTGCATTAAATTTTTCCCCGCCCAAATCTCCAGCCTGTCCAGGTCTCGCTGAATGGAAGCACAACCTTCTGGTGTGTCAGCCACTCCTCCCAGTTTCGTGTCATCAGCAAACTTGCTGAGGGTGCACTCCCTCATCCAAGTCGTTGATGAATATATTGAACAGCACTGGTCCCAATACCGAACCCTGGGGGACTCCACTAGACACAGGCCTCCAACTAGACTCCATCCCATTCACCACAACTCTCTGGCTTCTGTTCTCCAGCCAGTTCACAATCCATCTCACTACCCGATCATCCAGATCGCACTTCCTCAGTTTAACCGCGAGGATACTGTGGGAGATGGTGTCAAATGCCTTGGTGAAGCCATGTTGACTGCCTCTAATGACCTTCTTATCCCTTATGCCTAGAGACAGCATCAAGAATAAGTTGTTCCATCACCTTTCCAGGGATGGAAGTGAGGCTGACCGGTCTATAGTTACCTGGGTCCTCCTTCTTGCCCTTTTTGAAGACTGGAGTGATATTCATCTGCTTGCTGAAAGAGGCTCTGTTTTCTCTCATCCCACTGTCTAGGGAATTTTTAGGTACGAAAATCCTAGCTGAATTCCTGTTACACTGGTTGTCATGATATGGTTAAGGCAATCGTCTGAGCGTGTAACAGATCCACCTTTTGACAAACTTTTTTTCTTCCAGGAACATGAGAGAGATTCAGGTCTCATAACTGTTCCTTCTAATGTTGTTTTCTTCCAGGTAATTTATCAGGATTTTTTAAGAGCTTATGCTGGGCCAATAGCTCTGTGTTGCCAGGAGTCAAGAAATGAATGTCATTGTTTTCTTTTCCATCTAGCAGATTTCTGTGGTCAAGAAGTAGCTTCATAACTTACACAAAACTTCTGCTTTGTCCTTCGTTCTGCAGAAAATCAAGCCTTTCAGGGCAATCTTCATACATTGTGGCTGCAAAACTAAATGATCTAATGGTGTGACCCTGGGGAAGTTGTCTCACTGGCTAGCTGGCAGTTTCATGGCCTGCAGCAAGACTGGCAAAGCAGATCCACTACCTTTGCTGGGAGCATTCTTCACTGCAAGTCAGGCAATAGCAGTGAAAAATGTGCTTGTGATTTGTAAAGTCACTGTTGGGGAGCTGCATTTGCACAAAGACAGTACACAGTTCCTCAGTTTCCATGTATGATGCTTCTGTTGCTGCTCAGTAAAAGTCTGAGATACACATACAGGTGCTCTGTGAATGTGTATGATGTTGCCTGGATTTACCGCACAGTGTGGGGCATGTATGCAAGCACTCACAGGAGAAAACTGGTCATTCACTTCCATGCTTTGAAATATGTTCCCCATATGTTGTGGTTTCTCCAACTACTTTACTTCTGATGGATCATCAGATGTGAGGGAATGAAGGATATAATGTATATACTGCTAAATTACATTGGCACATATGGATAACGTTGTGTTGTAAGAAACAGTGGCAGCTGCAGTGGAGTGCACACATGCTGCAAATACTGCAAAAATATGTACGTATGTGGAAAAGCACAGAGATTTCTTCAAGGTTTGTTGACTGCACATAGAATTCTTGGTATTTTTTTTTCTGAATTCAGGGGTTGAAAACTAATGTAATGCATTAAATGCTGTTTGCCCTTTGCTTTTTTGTAAGTAGAAATATAGCAGTGGTGAAGAGAGACATTGATATTATTTGTATGCACAAAGAAAGGAAGCATGGTTTCCTAGGGCTTTGCCTCAGAGTTGAATTTTGTGGTAGTTCATGAGAAAGAAATTACAACTTTTCCCAAATCTGAGTTACTCATGATACTCATGACATAACAGGATGAGCTTGTTCTGCCTGATGTCTTGGAGCAGCCTAGCGCGCTACATCCAATTCAAGACAGTCGGCAATTCAAAAACTATTGAGGGAGGCAAAGTCAGATGGAGACTGGGGAGAAATAAGAATACAGAGAGAAACAAGTGAAGGCAAAAAGGCAAACACAGAAAGGAAGTGAGTGTACATCTTACTAGGATGCCAATGTTAAGTTAGCCCCTTTGGGAGCAGGCATGGACAACCCTGGACTTTAACTGTGTGTTTAATCACTCCCTCCACCACAGAGTCTGACCAAGGGAAGAATGGTGCACCTACAGAAACCATGACATGTCTGCCTGTGCATGTTCTGCTTTTTGGTATGGAACTTTACAACAAATATCCACTTCATGTCGTCTTCTCCACACTGATACAATGCTAATTGCTACCTCTTTGTACAGGCTGTAAGTTGTCTGTTACTAGGTCACAACTAGCTTTAGAGAGTGCCCTGCCATCCAGCAGTTCAGCCATGAGAAATACATTGCAGCCAACTTTCAACTTCTTTGGAGCAGGATGGGAGAAATGCTGAAGAGGATGGTAACCCCTGGAGATGGGAAAGAGGAGGATTGACTTGGAAACATGTTCAAATACGCAAAATAGCAAACAAGACTTTTACTCTAAAAAGAATTTCCAGTAATTTCTGATAAGCTAATGGGTCTAGTGGAAGCAAGATAAGAGTATACTGAGAATAGAAGGCATCCCTTCAAAATAATTCACTGTACAAGTTAAAAGCACTCCCCTAGAAGTATCTGCCACTTGTCTTGGAAGCTAATATCCCAAAGCGACTGCAGAGATAAAGCTCAGAGGAAAATATTTTTATTTGGTATTTAATTAAGATATTGTGAGTATCTTTGAGTAAAAATGTTCTGGGATAGTCAGTACATGGCCAATAGGACTGTGATTCCTTTTCATCTTCCAAAGGATTTATGGATGGGTGGTGATAGCATTTGTTTGTGAAAGTGAACATCTGTTTCTGTTTACATGCTGTGACTTTTCTAGTTGTGCGTGGTTAGGTAAGTAGTGCAAGTACTTGACTGAAGTTGAATCTTCCTCTTCAGTCTGTAATGTTTGGTTTGACAAATAATCAAGAACCATTTTGTTCTCTGTTAGTCAACTGCAAGAGTTGCAAGGAGTAACCTTTTACAAGGCCTAAACACCATCTGTTGGTTTTAAAAGAAAAAGGAATAAACAGTAATGGACTTTTCCATTAGTTCAGATGTGCACTCTTTCTGTACTTAAGTGCTCCACACAAGCTCTTAATCAGCTTTACAAATCTATTCCCAGATAGATGATTTTTTTCTATTAATCTTGCTCTTTTAATTTATAATTTTTATCACACAACAGACCCTGTATTAGCAAACAACCATTGTGATCATCTATTTATATTTGAAGTGGCTTTTAAAAAAAAAAAAAAAAAAAGTAGTATTGAAACCACATGTGTGTGCTGTGGAACCTAATAGCAAGAAAGCTGCAGCCGAAGTTGTAAAGGTTTGGTATTTTTTTCACAGCCTTGGTATTACTGCCCTATGTAATGCAGGGTTTTATTTGGTTAAGTTTGCTTAATGTCAAACAATGACTTTTTGCCCAAGTCAGGCAGAGAAGTATCGACTTCTACCATGTTAGTTGAGCTTCCTCCATTGTTTTTTAGAGGTGCAAGGGAAAAGCTTTCCAGTTAGATAAAGGGGTATTAGATGAATACATCTCTCTGTAAATGTTGGATGTCTTCTATAACAAAGTAGTATAAGTGTGGGTCATCTTAAGTATCAACAGCTGTTGCATTTCTCTTTTATGCTGTGGTGCTGTCAAGGTGCATCTGCTACGCTGCCTTATTGCAGCTAGTTCTTGTCATCAAGGCTTTTTTTTTCTTTTTTCTTTTTTTTTTTAGATTTCAGAGTTTCTCCAGCCACTGGAAGTGAAAGTGATGCTATTTCATTGTAGAGAAGTGTTGCACTGAAAGGCGTTCCCTTTACCAGGGATTGCTGTTATAATCTTTCTGCTGGCGGACACAATCCCCAGAGCTCTGGTTGTGCCACTCTCAGGAGCTCTGCTGGAGCTGGTGTCCCAGGATGTCTACTCGTATTTCTCCAGGGTCTTCCCTTCTGTGCATAACTTGGTGGATTGCCTACACCAGTCTGTCAGAGGGAAGGCAAAAGGGCTCTTTGCTAATTGCAGAACAGTTAAAAAGGTCTTCCCGAGCTGCTCTTGGCAGGGCGGGGTGTAGAAACACTTGTGTCGGGCAAAAAAAAGAGGCACACATGGCAGATCTTGAGACCTGTGCGGGAATTTGTGCTCTTCTGCTGACTGCCTGTCCTCAGTTACGGTGACGGGTGTTAAGCAGGAGGGGTGTCTGCACCACAAGGACACAGCTTCATGTCCAAAGTACCCTGTTCCTAGAAACAAAGTGCTCAGGTGTTGAGAGCGGTTTTGTTGGGAAGAATCTATACACGTGGAGATCCAACACTTAAGTTGTGTGTAAAAATTAGTATGTACTAATGTTGTTGCCTTACAGTGTTTTAAAGCACGCTGCATGCCCTGGCCTCTTTTTGGGACAACCAAGTGGGCATAGATGATCTTTCGAGGTCCCTTCCAATCTCTAACATTCTGTGATTCTGTGATTCTGTGTGATTCCTTTTGGGACAACCGAGTGGGCATTACACCCCAAATCTATCATTGCAATGGGCATATCTCAGCTTCCTGCTTCTACTAAGACAGCTGACCACACTATGGAGCTCCGATATAAAAAGCCAAAACTGCTTCAGCTGTTCATGACGGTTTAGCAAGTGTATCACAGTGGTTAGGTGACGGAGGCAGGACAGTAGCAGAGGTCTCTACTTCGGTTGCACTGTGAAATCCCATCTTTGTTTCTGATGAGGATGGCAGCTGGGTCACGTATATTTGCCATTCCCTCACACTCTTAGGCTGCTTTTTGAAATGTTTTGATTAATTGCATAAACAAGACAAATCTAATTTTACATTTTGGGGTGGGGGGGGGAACACCTTTCAAAAACTATAGGTCCATGTATGGCAAGACAGGGTGTTACGTTTGCAAAATCTGCTCCCATTCACAGCCTCAACTTCAGCATTTTAGGCCTCCTATTAGTTTGACTATACAAATGTCTCAGCTTCTGTTGAGCTGCTCATTTGCAGCTGACATATTGCCAGTTAAAAGCAGTGGCTCATTTCTGGCTGAGCTCCATGCTGGACTTTATAACAGCTCTCTGTATTTGTTTACTGAGCATAAACTATTTTACTGTTGGGTGTAGCTCTCTATGAAGGCTGTCTCCTGGAAATATTGCCAGTGAAAGGAAGCATAACTATATTATATTTACCTTACCATTATGCTGTTGTAATCATGCTGTTTGAGTCATACTAGTACATTTTGTGTCAGAGTAATACTTGAAGGTCAGTGAAGGAAAGACTGCTGCTACCTTCACTTGGAAAAAACAAATGTAGCAAAGCATAAAGAATCTTCTGCTTGGGTTTTTTCACTTGCGATACACAACTGATGGCAGAATAGCTTCCCTAGCAGAAGCTGGAATTGTACATTTGACACGTTATGTTAGACCTCATAAAAAGCTTTTAAAAAAAACAAAATCCAGCAACATTATGCTTGCATGACCTGAAGAAAAGTGCCCCAGCACCTTCTAGAATAATTTACAGTAGGTGGAGAAAGAGATGGAATACCCTCTTCTGACTTGGCTTTTTGAAACATCCTGAAGGTGAGGTGGTTTTGGGACATGAGGCATGAGACACCAAGAGCAAAGCTCTTCAGTGCCTCGGAGCTGAGGATCTATATTTAACAGCAGCAATGGTTGTAGATTCTGTTCCTCATTGATTTCCTGCTGTGCCTCCAGCGTGTCAGATTCCTTCCCTCACAAAAATGGAAGTTTAGATGGTCTCCCTTTCATTTCTCCTCCCAGGCAATTTGTCATGCATTTACAGTCTCAATGCTAAAATAATTTTAGTAATGTACGTAGAAACCATTTAGGGTTTTCAAACAAAACCTGTGACATAAGGATACAATTATGTAATTGTATAGTTAATGATCCTTTTAAATTTAAACCTCCCCATAAAATTTTGGTGGCAGCTTTGAGCATCTTCAAACTGTCATCCTGAAGTGACACAGAAAGTAGCATTATTCTGATGTAATGTAAATCCAGATTGTTCAGAGGATATGATTAAATCCAGAAGTAATTTTGAGGAAACAAAGGCAGAGTCTAAAACACAGTCCTCCTCCTCCCAAACTTAGGAGGAAGACTCCTGCTTTGTTTTTTTATTGCTACTCAAACCCCACACCTTCCTTCTCTAAAATGGCTGCAAGAAGTTGAAATGAAGCACCAGCTCCTGGACTCCTGTAACTTGTAGTGAACATGCTTGGAGTCCAACCTGCTGGGGATGGATCAGACCTTCCGTGCTATGCTGCAGAAGCTGCTTTGTGCACACCCTCACGTGGCATCTGGGATCTCTGCATGTCTGACACACTGAGGGAACAACAATTCTTGCAGGGCCATGGGATCTCCAGAAATCCGAAAAACATCCAAAGCCACTGAGACAAAATTTCTGTGGTGGAAGGGGGTGTCCAGGGAAATGTGTGTATATGTATATATTTGAGAAGAAGAATCCATATGGGAACAGCAAGGACATTTCATTTTTACATTCTCAACACTGGCTATTTTTAAAATAAAATGTATGTCATTTACTTGCCAGAAAAGTAGAAATCCTAATACTTGCAGTCTAAATAGTAGACTGTCCAAAGGGGTAAGATCCATAAAAAATTACATAAAAATAAATCATTGAATCCTGTGTGAGGAAGATGCTGACATCCCTTGCAAGTCAGAGATTTCTGTCTATTGTCACTGTCATCCTCTGAACTCCTCTGTTCCATATCCTAATTAAAAGAAATGAATGTCATCCTTCCTTCTGTGTTGTGAAATACATAGACAAGTATAGCATATATTAGCTTAGCAGTAGATTGTTTTGACCTGCTAAATGAAGAATCACATATATTCATTTCAGCTGTCAGCATGGATGGTGGTTCTGTTAGGAGCTGGGGGAAAGAAAATGGAAAATAGAACCAGGATGTTTATCTTTGCAATTCAGAATAAGCAAACTATCAGCCGCACAAAGCGTCTTTCAGAAAGGAACATCTCCTGTTACTGTTTCTATTAATCTAAAAGTCATTTGGATCAATAAACTGCATTATGAAAGGGGGCATGTACATGCCCAAGCCCTTGCCTCTCCCTGACTTTTTCCTCAGCACTGTCGCTCCTTTGTGTGCAGGCTACCGCTCTCTCTTTCTGGCCTTGTTTTTTGCATCTGTTTCATTTTCCTGCTCATTGCTAAGTCTCCCTCTGAAGAAAGCTTGTTGTTTTCACTGATGGCATTTGATGTTTCAGTCTGGGGTGACTCCTTCCCTGTAAAAGAGTGAGCTCTTTTCTGAGCAATCCTGTTTTGCTGTGTCAGTACCAAACAAGCCATTGCTGATGACTGCTGTGGTTCTTCGCGGAGGTGGCAGAAGTGTCCTCCTCCTGCTTCAGAAGAGAAGCCCTGGGAAGGGGATGCTCTCGTCTTCAGATCTGCAGTTTCAGTGAGTCACTCACACTACCCAGGTATTAAAATGTTTATTTTTATTTGCTGCTACATACTTTCAACAGTGAAACGTAAATATTTAGTCACTCTTGCAAAGACAGGCACTGACACTAGACAAAAAAAAATAGGCAAGTGCCAGTGAATAGGCCACGTCTTGTTTCTCCTGGCAGTAACGTCTCACAGCCTGAAGGAGAAACAGCTGAATTCTGAGTCTTTGCATGTTGATTTCTAAAGAAAAAGAATGGACTCACACTCCAAGTATGAAGTATCTGATTCACAAAGAATCGTCCAAAAGCAAGGCTGTCACAGATGTTGTACCGGGGGTTCCTTTTCCCGAAGATGTTGATCGCCTGTGCACAAACACAGGCATTAGGAGGCAACTCTGCGCTAACCACTTGCTTGATGCTCCCAAAACCCTAATCTGTCCAGAAAGTAGATTGTACTGATGCTAGTCCCCTTATTACTCTTCAGAAGGAAAAGGATAACCTGTCGACCCTGTAAGTAACCTGTTGTGCACCTGCAGAGGACAGCATCTCTCCTGCCCCTAACCTATCTGTCTGCAGCAGGAAGTTGCCAACAGAAAGGATTCTTGTTGCTAAGGGTGATTTTCATCCCGGTAACAGCCAAGAGAGTAGAATCACTTGTTACAGCAGCACAAAAGTGACTACATGCAATTGGAGGTTGGGATATTTGTCTCTGTAACCTTAGTCTGCTTCCAGTAGAAAGGGAGAAAGCAGAAAGAAGCTCAGTAACAGAGGTTAAATTGCCCACAACTCTCGGACAAACTCTAAAGCATTTGTGCTTAAAGCTTTCAGATAGCTGGATGATGACGTGCCACATCGTGTTTGGGTTTCCCAACTGCCACTGAGGACCAAGAGCTCTCCTATCGTTTGCGAGCAGGGAGAGAAGCATATTGAGCTGTGGTGAAGTCAAATGCAGACCTCATTTGCTACGTCTCGCAGAACCACAAGGGAATGTCACGGGTAGGAAAGGCGGTCTGATAACACCCGCCACAGAAGTATGGGGGTGGGCAAAGGAAATTTCCTCATCAGCTTGTGAATGTGATAAACAGTGCAAATAGGCAGGCATGCAAACACTAGCTGCTTAGTAAAACACAGCTATTCTTTTCTTAGTTTGTGGATTATATCAGCCCAGGTGGTAACTGCCTCTAGCACACCAACCTTGTAATCTTCCATTTTAGGTTTGACTTTCTCTTCTCCCCATAACCCTGCATAAACCTCTTAGTTCTTTCTAATTAAAAAACAAACAAACAAACAAAACAGGC
>NW_010134039.1:3854-5352 GCF_000699245.1 Pterocles gutturalis | reverse complement strand
GGGGTGTGGTGTAATTTATCCTGTATTTTTTGTAACTTAGTCCAGTTCCAAAGCTCAGCTGAGGCTTTTCTGCAAGGAAGGGGTGTAGAAGGTCCTGGTCTGCCCTCTTCTGCCTTTTGGAGCCCTTTTTTTGCCTATAGCCTGATCCTGTTGGAGCAAAGATGACATCAATTTCCAAAAGTCCTCCAAGTTCCCAGATTCCTGCCACACAGAGTGTTCAGAAGTCCTAGCATTTTCACCGTGCTCTGAGGATGCTCACAGGGCTATGGAAGAAATGCAAAGCTCAGGCAAATATTCAAGCCCCAGCAAAGCAGGAAAGGGAGGTAATCCATGTTTTTCCTGCTTGGATAAAGCCTAAAGAGTTATCCAGGTGAACCAGCTATGCTTGGTTAAGAAGTATGGTATATGGGTTAAAGAACATGGAGACTCCAAGAAAACAGGACGAGTTGGCAGTGCTAAACATCCAGAACTGGTTTTGTCTGGAGAAAACCAACCTGCCAGACAAAATGGATTAGGAATTACAATAGAGGCATTTAAAATGATACAAGTTACTTCAATTCAGTTAAAACAGTTAATTTGCACTGTCTACTTTAAACTAAACAGTTTGGGTTTTTATTTTATTAAAAAAAAAAAAACACAAAACATTGCTGAGAAAGTAAAGCAAAAGAGGGGATGTGCAATGTTTCTTTCTTCTCTCCTACTAGTTTTCTTTCCAGATCTGCCCTTGGAGATGCACTGGTCCTGTAGCCAGCCCATAGTTTTTCCACTCTCAGAGCCATCTTGTTCTGCTAACGGAAACTGAACACAGACAAAAAAATATACACGCATATTTACCTATAAATATGTGCATGGATGTGTGTAGGTATATGTCTTTACATGTTCACTTGCTGCTTTTGGATGAGCACTGGCATGGAGCATGGATAGCATGAGAGCATTCACAGATGGAAAATTCTTTCTTGTTCCTCTCCTCCTTTCTCCACAGTAAATGGTGAAATAAGAAGTGTTTGCAGGCTTGCAGTCATGGGGACCAAGCCTTGGACTGGAGCAGGGAGCGCAGATTTCACCTTCAGCTCCTAAGGTGCCAGCAAACAGAAAGAATAAAGTAACATAAGTAACATAAGTAAAATATAACGGTTATCCCCCCAACCTCACTTTTCCTTCATTGTTTTTAGCAAATGCTCCTGATCCAAGGGTGACAATGGAGAAACAGTGTTTTAAAACTAATTTAATAAAAATACTCTAATAAAAGATATAGAAAGGGAAATCAACATTCCAGTGAAAGGGAAAATGTGAGTCAGTAATTGTACGAGATCCAGCAATTTTTTTAAAATCCATCCTGTAATGTGGAGCAATAGTCAACAGAGGAGGAATCTGGCAGGAGAAATGGTTGCTTGTGCCTCTGAAACAAGAACTTGTGGGTATTTTCAGAGTGCGAGACTGAACTTAGTGAACTTGTAAGCTATGGCATTGGGATACATCTTTCTACAGTGTAATTAAG
>NW_010134039.1:0-3821 GCF_000699245.1 Pterocles gutturalis | reverse complement strand
CCACTGGTATCATTTAACTTAAAACGATGAGTGAGGAGAGGAAAGGAAAGAATCTCTCAGAAGCCCCTTTGCTTGCTCTTATTAAAAATCCTGTATTATGAAGCAATTTAATTTTATCTGTGTAAGTTTTGCTTTTACTTAGCATGGTCCACATCTTAACAGAGAAGGGATGCTTCTGTGGACCACCTGCTTCCTCTTCACAGGAGTGTTTCTACAGAAAGCACATTGATTGCATGATAAGTAATGTTAAATCCTTAGCAGTCAAACATGACCTTGGAGTTGAAAAGAAGAGACTGTGACTCTCTGAGGACTACTACCACTAGGACAGAGACCACGTATGGGCGGTATATCACAGTTTGAAAATCACCCTGCAATCTCCAGCGCCCGTATGACTTGGAAGATGCGGAGGGAGGTAGCAACGTGACCTTTATAAATAGCTGAGTTATGCTCGGTTTTTCGTCTCTTGTGGCTTGGATATGGAGAAGCATACACAGCCTGTGTGACTTTGAAAACTTTAACGGAAATGAAACAGGAAGCCAGATCCTCTCACGGCTTGTTGATCTGTGAAGACGAGCTGAGTTTGTAGACACTCATTTTCTACCCCCAGCAAAAGAAGCCAGCGAGAGCATACTCTGGAGAGGAGATGCAGAGGCGACATGACAGAAAGGCAAGTGAGAACAGAGGCCAGTTCACTGAGCAAGAAAAACAGAGCAGAATTAACCACTCAAAGAGAAGTGTTGGTAAGTTTGTAGAGCTGTGCTCTAAATTTTGGCATCTCACCAAGCTGGTGATCAGCTATAGGAAGCTCTTGTGCTGCAGATCATACTGCATGAGCACTGCTTTTACCTGTGCCTTGGGCTATACCTGACCTTGGTAGTAGTAATAAATTACGATAAACAGGGAAATGGGTTCTGACTGTTAATAATGGACTTGAAAAAACAGCCAGTTCTGCACCTAAGTTTCCTACTTTTACTGGGTTGGATGCTGTTGCCTTTGGCTCAGCAGACCTTTTTCACTCTCTTTTTGTATTGTTCACGTTCTTTGGGCTGTGGTTATAATCCTGCTGCTCACCTGCAGATGGGAGCAAGAACACGGCACTTCCTTCTGCTGGTGACTTCTGCGTTTAAACAGAGATGGTTAAAATGTCTTCACACCTACTTAGCATGGCTTTCAGCGTAAGCTTTTGCTGTAATTGCTACGCAGTCTCATGTGGGTACAAGTGGAGGGATGTAGTCACAGTCATGCTTGCAGCTTGGAGATGCCATGACCTGCAAAAAAACCTGGAGGTTCATGTTATGGGCAAGTTCATAATGCTTCCCTAAAGGCAGGAAATATCATAAATATATCTGAGTGGTACAAGTTTGCCATCAGCACATATCCTTGTCTGAGTATCATAAACACGTGCAAAATGCCATGACCAGAAAGTCTGCAGGAACGGAATCAAACTTGGGCTGCTTCCAGGCTGAGCTCCCCTGGGGCTCTCCCCTTGCCCCCACGGAGCTGCTGCCCCACCGGAGGCGAAGCAGGGGAGGCATTACTTTGTGGAAAAACGCTGAATGCATACTATAAGCAAGGCCTGCTCTAGCTCCCAGTATTGTTTTCCAAGATATTTTGGGAGAAGTTCACACTTTCTGAAGCTTTCTGAACCCTTGTAGCAGTGTGTTTCCCCTTCTGCACAGTCTGTAACAGAAACTGCCTTCCAGGGAGCTGCTGTTCTTCTTTTTACAGTTGATCTCAGCTCAGACCTAGACCTTGCTTGCTCTCCTTAGCATTATCGTGACTCATACGTGGCTAACAGGAACGGCATACCCAGACCAGCCCAACGCAGCGTGCAGGAGGCCCATGTGTCACTTGGCTCAGCCTCAGCAGGGCTGTCTGTGCCCCAGCCCCAGGAGGGGCTTGCGGAGGAGGGAGGTGGGTAGAGGCTGTCCCACCTCAGCGACTTGCAGGGAGGAAAGACAATATTTTCCTGGCGAAGCCCATAAATGGGAAAAGGTAGTAGAGGGCTCTCCGTAAGTGGCTCAGGGTAGAGGTCCAGAAAGAGCTTAAGCAGAAAGAAAAGGCATATGGCAGTGTTAGTTAAAAAAATACCTCAAGAGGTTTCAAGTACATGGTCGCTGTTTGATTGATTGCCCCAGGGCTCGTTCCCAGCAAGAACACGTGTAGAGGGGCACAGGCTATTCTCTAGATTGCACTGAACTGGGGAATAAATGCCTCAGAAGAGAGCCAGGGAGTGGGAAGGACGCAGTGATGTGGGGGTTGATCTGCACTCTTTGTACTATGCGTGTTTCATCTCTCTTCCCTAATGAGTCAGCAACCAGATAAACATTAACTTTCAGGCCTGTCTGCACAAAGAAATCACCTATTAAATCCTAAGAGCTTAACACAGGGTAGGGAGGACAGAAAGAGGCAAATTTGGGTTTGGCTGGAATGCTAAACCACCAACTGGCATCAATGCTGGCATGGCCAAGGCGAGAAGGAAGCTGGAAAGGGAAGCTGAAGCGTGAGATTGCTGCAGGCAAGACATGGCTCAGAAACAAATCCCAGGTACCTCAGAGCCTTCGCAGGGGGATGCCACACAAGCTAGATCCTAACAGCATCTCTCTCAGCTGTGCCTCCTGAGATACAGCTATGTTCAACCACAAACTGCATGTCCAGAAGGAAAGCACCAGCTGATGATGCAGAGAGGCACAAAACTGGCACTTAGAAAATTTTTTCAAAATGGATTTTTCAATGGAGCAGCACACAGTGCTACACAGCTGACAGCTTTAGGTCTCTGGAGTCAACTATTTACTTTTGCTATTCTTAGCTGGGTTTTAAGCCTAGATTTTCTTTTACTTGGATAAGCATGTTCGTGGCTTGCTGTGAGTGCACCTAAGTGAGTACTTGGCACACCAATATTTAGCAGGTTTTATCTGTTTGTTCCTTGCCCAGATTAACCGAGATGGATGGAGAAACAATCCGGTATTCATGCCAGACAGGACAAATCTCTTCACTGTTTCATGAAAAGTGTTGATTTTCTATCATCTCCAAACACTTTAATATCTTACGATATTTTAGAAAAGAAAAAAAAAAAAACAAAAACAAAACCAATAACAAAACACAAAAACCCCAAGCAACCCTGTAAGTTTGTTCTAGCTCTGTACTGCACCAAACTGCTTATAAATCTGTGAAAGATTTAAGTCTGCGTCACTTGTTCAGACCATTACAATTCCCTTCTGTTTTTCCTGCGAAGGCCCTAGGGGAATGCAAGAAAATTTTTCTTTAATGTGTAACCATAAGAGAAATTACACTGGTCCATGCAAACTCTCTGCATCCAGATGGGACACATTACACCTAAGAGACAACTAAGGGACAGTACCTGGCGAGGGTGAATTTCTTTCTGAACGAATTTACTTCATCTTGTTAATCAGTGAATTAGTGAGGAAATTAAAATTAACGGTAAGAGGAAAAACCCCAACAAGTTTGGTGTCACTGAGTTGTGTTTACATTTCATGGCTGGAGCTCAGAGGGATGCTGATGACGATGGTCACTGCTAAGGGAACTGCTGCTATAGAATTTAAAATTATGTAGCGTGACACCGAAGCACACGTTATATCTAACTGACGGAGGAGCTGCAGGGATATGGAGAACTCCCCCGTTTCTTAAGCTGAGGGCAGGCTGAGAGGTGGGCGACAAGGGCTCGCCTTCCTCCTCCAAACGGGCTCTGCGACCACCGCGCTGCCTGCGCGACCCCTCGGTTTCTGGGCGAGGCCAGGAGGTCTCCGGGCTTCCCACCACCCGGCAAGACAAACCAACCCCAGCGCGGGGCCGGGGCGGCA
>NW_010134038.1:0-1574 GCF_000699245.1 Pterocles gutturalis | reverse complement strand
GGGTCATTCTATGATTCTATGATTCCTTCTGCCATGGGGAGAAACAGGTGTAGAGAAAGGGGAAGGGGCTTTATTGGGGGTTACAGGCAGCACGTGCCCTGTGTTGTGTCCCTCCCCACTCCTCCTAAGGCCAGCAGTGTGACATGGGACATCTCCAGGATATCAGCTCCATCCCCAGGTTCAGTCCAGTCCCCGCACACGGCTGTCGAGCAGACTGGAAGGGCTGTGCGTGCCAGCGAGGGACCAGTGTCCCCTCTCTTTAGTGACCTGTCAGCCCCTGCGTGTCCCCAGGGGTGGGACACCAGCCTGCCTCCCCAGAACGGCTCTCCCAGCATCCTTCCCATTCCCACTGGTGCCCAGTGGCTTTCCCGCCCCAAGTGGCACCAGGACCCTCCTCCCATGGCATCCTGGGGCAGGGCTGGACGAGCCCCATGGCCATCAGCCCTCAGCTCTGTGGTACCCTCCAGATTTGGGGACCTGGGGGTGTCAGGGTGCCCACACGGAGCCCAGAGGGGCTGTGACTTGTGCGAAATGTTGGCCCCGCAGTGCCCGCCTCCGCTCCATCCCTGTCCCTTGACCAGCATTGTGGCTGCCCCCCATTATGTTGTCCATGGAAGGGGACACCAGGGCCAAGTTGCACATGGACACAGGCTGGAGGCGCTGGGCTGGCCCCCGGCGCAGGCGTCCCCGGTACTTGTCCCCAGCCATGAAGTACAAGATGGGGTCGAGGCAGCTGTTGATGCTGGCCAGGGGCCGCGTGATCTTGTAGGTGAAGTTGATGATGTTGAGGGTCTGGCAGTTGGCTTGGACGTAGCGGGAGGTGTAGTAGATAGTGCGGGTGATGTGGAAGGGCACGAAGCAGACGGCGAAGACGGTGAGGACGATGATGATCATCTTGATGGAGCGTTTCTTGTAGGAGGGCATTCGGGGGCTGGAGAAGCTGGGCTTGCAGAGTCTCTTGGCCATCAGGCAGTAGCACAGGACGATGACCAGGAAGGGGACCCCAAAGAGGAGGGCCATGACGGAGGAGCTGTAGTGCACATAATGGTCAAACTCCTCGGGCTTCGTGGTGTCATGGCACAGGGTGCTGTTGCCCTTGGAGCTGGTGGTGACAAAGATGAGGTTGGGGATGAGGCAGATGGTGACCGCAAGCCAGACGCCCACGCAAACGATGCGGGCGTGCTTGGTCTTCACCCACTTGAGGGAGCGGATGGGGTGGCAGATGCCCAAGTAGCGGTGGACGCTTATGCAGGTGAGGAAGAGGATGCTGCTGTAGAGGTTGGCGTAGAAGAGGAAGCGCACAATCTTGCAGAGCCCTCTCCCAAAGGGCCAGTTGTTGCGGTCGGCGTAATAATAGACCAGGGTGGGGAGGGACAGGACATAGAAGGTGTCAGACATGGCCAGGTTGACCATGTAGGTGGTGGTGGCATTCCAGGGCCTCATCCTGAAGATGAACATCCACAAAGCCCAGGAGTTGAGGGGCAGCCCCACCACGAAGACGATGCCGTAGGAAATGGGCAGGAGGATGAACTTGAACTCCTCGTTAAAGACGCACTTGGCTTCCGCCGCCGCTG
>NW_010134037.1:28985-29193 GCF_000699245.1 Pterocles gutturalis | reverse complement strand
TCATAATAATATATTTTAAAATAAATATGCTTTTCATTTGACCAAATCTGTAGTGCCATAACATTTCTGGAAATGTTAACATTCATCAGAGAACAAATTAATATATTAAAAAAAAAGATTCTTACTGCTCCCCAGGGTCCAGTTCTCCACTGATATCCTCCCACAGAGGGATGGTTCCACTGGTTTGTATTGTCTTGTGGATGGGGTA
>NW_010134037.1:1885-28954 GCF_000699245.1 Pterocles gutturalis | reverse complement strand
AACCTATTTCTGGAAAATGGCTTGGATGGTCCTGTATTTTCGGAATATGGTGATAAACTGGTGGACATGGTGGCATGTTACATTCTTGTTCTTTGGAAGGTCGTCCTTCAGGATCACAGTAATTCTCGTTGATTTGTTGATGATAGTTGACACAGATAACTTGTCTTGTTATTATTCCACTATCACATGTAACTGTGCACTGACCAAAAATTAACCCAACATTTGTGACAGAACATTGATAGTTAATAACCAAAGACATTAATATTTACTTTTGACAATAAGAAATGTATACTTTGTTTTTTCAAGGGATGCAATTTCAATCACACTTGCACAGAATATGAACTCCCAATTTCTAACCAGAGACTTTGCCCAATAATCTAAATAGATACATTAAAAAAAAAAAATTACAATTAATACTTACAGGGGACCAATTTCCAACTTGCCACTCTCCACATGGGCTGAAGCAGCTTGAAATTTCAGCTGGTCTTGGTAAATGAGCACAGAAAGATTCATCTGCTATTCCTCCATGTGCATCTCTACAACTCACATAGCGAGCACGATCACCCTTCCCACAGGATGCAGAGCACTGTCAGAGAACAACCCAAGCTCACCGCACTTCAGAAGACCAAAAGAAGATGACGCAAGCATCTAAAATACTAACATAGCTTAGTATCAGCTTGACTTTAGAATTAAACACTGGGAATCAGATTTCCATCTTGCACCTGTAGAGCCATGCATTCATGAAGGAAAGTGAATATTGCTGGATGGTTTAGGCCTTAAGAATACCCATTGGATTGGAACTGAATTGCATGGTCTTAATTCTTGTGAAGCAATTCCTGTACCTGAACAGGTAGCATTTCAACTATAACATGGTTTCATTGTACCATTGCAAAGGTAATTTTTTTTTATTTATTATTTATTAACAATAGGAATATTAGAGAACAACTTCCAGAACATTTTTGTTATTACACAGTGATGCAATATTTACATCAACTGATACAATAAAAACTGATAGTCACAATCCATTTGTCATTCTGGCTTATATTAGCATATTCCAATTAGCCCCTTCTGATGCATTTTAGCCGAGATGTTCAAGGTGAATTTAGTGAAGAGTTTCTCAGTAGCCTCAGTCTATACACTCTTTACTTCTCTTTAGTTAAAATAATTGTGCAAAGATATAATTGTGGTATATGTTTGGTTAAGAACACCAAGGGATTAACAGACACATCCACCTTTTAATAGATAATTTTTAAATTTTCACATCGCTGTAAAGTAAAACTAATTTTCAACTACCAAAATCAAAACCTCTTCTATTAAACAGTTTGTGCAGAAATCATTTTTACAATGTTTATTTTACAAATTATGTAAAATTAGATCTTTAAATACTCAAACTGCTTAATATTGCTATTCACATATAAGTTTAAAATTTCATATTTTAGAATGAAAGGTGTTCTCCATACTCAGAAAATGATCAATTATTTTAAATAAACACTTTCTTGCACATTCGCAATCATATGAAAGCTATTTTGCTCAGAACCCCTGCTTCTAGAATCCTGTTTTTTTCCCCTCCTTATTTTCCCTAGCTAGATTTGAAGCATACAGAATTTGCTGGAAGCATCTATCTCCTCCTTAAGAAACAGGTTTTTAAAAAAAATATTAGAACTACTTCAAAAACTTATCCCAAGCAGATTTCAGACTGAAAAAATACATTAATGAGAGCTTTATGGAAAAACGGGTGACGGAATGGATGACTGCTCTGCAAAATGTGACCACCATTACATTACATACTGGGGTCCATGATCCATATCTCCACTGGGTCACCTTCCCCACATGAACTAGAGGAAGCGATGTAGTCCATAATTTTGTATTTTCTGGACAAGAAGGCAATTCACATTCCTGTGGAGGTGAGAAAAAAAAAAGCTTTCAAAATAAAAATTTTGGAAGAGCCAAATGTAAAGCAAATGGGTCCCACAAAGATAGATCCTACCATTACAATAAGCCAGCATTAATTAACAAGCAAATACCATCTTCCAACTTCTTCTTTTCATTATTCAAAGGCTTTTAATTGAATTGTTTTGTTTTGTTTCAAATCAAGAAGCAAAGATAATTTATTTGTTGTTAAAACTGTATTAGTAATAACTAATAATATTTGCACTTTGAGAAAGAACTGTGTTGGGCAACTTGCTGGAGACAAGGAACACAGACGCTACCGTGTCCTGTTTCATAGCCACATGCAGTACAGAAGACCTGAGTGAAGACAGTGGCTATGCTGTCCTGTCCTTCATGTCTTCAGCTACTGGGAACACAAAATTGCCCAGTTTCTGTCAACAGCCAAACAGGTACTACTATTCAAAATACAAAGCATACTCAAAACCCAGTGTTTTCACATGTAAGTGGAAATAAATTTATACCAATTACTTTGCTTTTGTATTTTGAAATCTTATTCTAGAAGTCATCAGAGGGGTGGTAACTTGTGACTGGTTTACTCTGGACCATAGAATTCATTTTTTCCCTCTTCTCCTTGAGACAAGAAGCAGAGTATGCACTCAAAGAGGTATGTGATTACCAGCTTAGCTGGATATAAATGACATGTATCAATCTGGTGGCGAGATCAACACATTAATACACAGCAACTAAGACACCAATTGCTCTTAGTCAAAGGTAAACCCACTGATTGTATTAAAAATGTTTCTTCTGAAAAAATATAGATTTAAATTAAGGGAGGTGATGAAGTAAGTAAACTGAGACAAGAAGAAAAGGTAAAGAGCCACATTAATACCATACTGAATCATAACTCATGTCCACACACTTTTCAATTAGTATTATTCCAAAAACTGAAGCTTTCTTCAAGTAACCATGTAATTCTTTTAAGAAGTATATACAAGCAGAATTTTAAAGATACCAAGCCAGTTAGGTGCTATTATTAAGCATCATGGCAAGCAGTCTCCTTATATTTTACATGTTGGAGCTTTTCCCCCACCCCGAAATAATCAAAGGCCTTTGTACTCCTTCAATCATATACCAGATTTTCAAATCTCCCATATCCAAATTACTTAATTCCCTAGGCCAAATTTGAAGTTCAGAAAAAAAAAGCAGATAGTTTCAGTATTTTTTTCTCATTTCAGAACTAATTTCCTGCAAGTTCCTTCAAAGAGTCTGTGGACAACACTTGTATTTAGCTGCCTTCAACTGAAAAGTAGTACATTCAAATGAAAGGTATTTTTTAACTTACTTGGTTATCTCTAGGACGAGTAGCAGCATTACATTCACTTTCATCGTCCAGAATAATTCTGTAAGTCCCAGTAACACATTTGACTGCACGCATCTGGTATCCACGTCCACATGTTACAGAACACTGTTGAAGTCAATAACTTCACACATTTGAAATAGCACCATTATAACAAATCTCTGTTTTAAAACTCTTTCTGGAATGAATACAAATGACTACTGGGATGGTGTTAACTTTCTTCACAGCAGACCATATCATGCTTAAACAGTGTCCCTAACACATCTTTCTTTTGGCTATTGCTGAACAGTGCTTGTGCAGGATAAAGGCTCTCTCTTTTTCCCCCTTCTGCCCCCTGAAGTTAGTAGACTGGAGGTGGGCAGAAGACTGGGAGGGAACACAGCCAGGACAGCTGACCTGAACTGATCAAAGGGAAAATCCACGCTACGTAATGTCATGCTCAGCAATAAAAACTGGGGTAGAGGAAGTGGGGGAGGAGGGAGTAAGGGGTGGCTTCCAAAGAAATCACTGCAGCTGTTAAATGTCTTTTTGAAGAGCATACTCAAAGAAGGCACCTAAAATGCTAGATGGCTGAAAATACTATAACATAAATCCCATTCTATAAATGTTGCGGTTCAAGCACAACTACTGGTAAAAACCCAGTTCGTGAATAGCTATTAGCAGATGGTACAGTGGAAAAACTGCAATGGAAAGCTCTGCTCCAGTGACACAGATTTGGTAAATTGCTTGTACAAGCTATTCCAGCAAGGCCATACACACTGATTTTTTTATTCAGAAGAATTACATCATGGGACTGAAATATTTTTTTATTTCATTTTTGCACTTAGCTTGTAGGAATGGAAAGCCAGTGTCTTGTGATCAAAAGATTACTCAAAAAGAATTCAACATTATGTTAGACAACAGTGTGGTTATCTCTAATGTGAAAAAAAATATTACATGAGAAAAATTATACTAAAGAAATGTTTAAGTTAAAAATATACTTAATTTCCAAAGGTATATTTAGTCTGTATTTTACTAACAGGTTATATGTAAAAAAATAAATATCAGTTGCTCTTCAGTTATGAATTCTTCCTAACATCCACGAAACCCTGAATA
Organism: Pterocles gutturalis; assembly: GCF_000699245.1. Classification (NCBI taxonomy): domain Eukaryota; kingdom Metazoa; phylum Chordata; class Aves; order Pterocliformes; family Pteroclidae; genus Pterocles; species Pterocles gutturalis. The sequence goes on along the minus strand of NW_010134037.1, from coordinate 24,612 downwards.
ACACCTCTGTTGGTTTGAGTAACCCGATCTTAGGAAAGCTCCATGAATCGTATTATTTTTTAATTAATTCTCATCTATTTGGTGACAAAAGTTTCCTTCACAAATTAATTCACTTTTTTCCAGAATTTTGAAGCCACTCTGGTGTATATTAGATGAGCAACATTACACACAGGAACACACTTTTCAACAGCACTTTCACATAAAGATATATCAGATCTTTAATCTTTGAAGGTCGAAACAAAACATAACAACAAAATACTAAGTATTTTTGCCTGCTATTATCAGGATATACACTTCTATGATCTTAAAGCTACCACTTAAATATGCTCACACACCTATAAAGATTTGGTCTTTCACATGTCTTATTCATCTGAAAGGTTTGGTATCTACATTTTCATCATTCTGGAGATGTAATACATTCATGTGTAAAAGCATCTTTGATATTAAGGCTCAGGGTCAATGACTATTTTAGGCACTTAATTTATATGTGGGTGTTCCTAAATTACAGGATAGATAGCCAATAGGAACAAACATGTGAATCAGTTCAACTAAAGTAAGTGCTTAAGACCCAATTAAAATGTTTAAAAGGTATTGTTTTGTGATCACTCACAGTCTGAACTAGAAAACAAGAAGCCAGGAATCCTTATGTACTTACTGATCCCCAAGGCCCTACTTGCCAAGATGCACATTCATGAAGTTCGCATGATATTATTGATTCTGGTCTATCATTTGGGTTACAGAAATCATCTCTCAGTTGTTCATCATTAAGTTGGCACCATACTTGACGATGCTTCATTCCTTTGCCACATGTCACAGGACACTGTAAAATTATTAATGAGTCATCAGTTTGTAAAGACATGAATCTGCATTAATGGCTTCACTTTCTTTTAGTAATCCATTGGATTTTATAGATCACAAAAGTAACAAAAATATTCCATGAATGTAAGTAGTCCAACAAAACTAGTTATTTTATTAACTCTCTGTTTCCTGTAAATATCAACCCAAATGCTAATACAAAGGAACCACTATTAAGTTTCTAAAGCCACAAAAATATGAGAGCAATGTACAGATCATTTATTTCCATTAGATTAAAGAATACTTGTTTAAAATATGAGTGAACATATCAAAGCTTTCACAAGAAAAATGTTTAAACTATCCATGATTCTTTTATACCCATATAATCTATGATAAAATGGATATAATTCTGTTCTTTAGTTGGCTGAATAGTTCTCATTGCTTCATAAAAAAGGAAGGTATGCATATTACTGCAGATAGATTTACTTTAAGTAGCTTCACTACCTCATTTTAATGTAATAAAATTTCAGAGAAAAATAAATTCTAGGTGTGTTTTTCAAAAGTTCTCATGCCATTTGTAAATCTGGGATGTATATGAGCTAAACCCTAGGACTTCAAAAGTTTCTGTGCCCCGAAATAGCCAGAACAAAAAACCAAACACTTAAACCAGCTTATTTTAATATTGATGACCAGGACCAAGTTTTACATGGTTCATTACCTCACTCCACTCACTAACAGACCAGCTTGGACATAAGAATTCATTGCAACTCTGTGTTACAACTCTTGGAAGTTCCTGGCATTCTCCCTCAGGAAGATGACGTCCCAAACTGTTCATACAAAAAGCTTCTCTGGTTCTGACACCTCTTTCACAGCTCCTGGAACACTGCAGTGTATGGGCAATATTATGAAACAGGAAATACAACATGATAAAACCAGGTCAAAATACATTATCAGTCTTAAGGGTGAAAAACATTAATGATTGTGTTAGACAAATGTATCCAACATTTAAGCCACAGACTGCTAATATGTTCACATGAGATAAATTTGGCACTTTGTTTAGTAGCTCCAAGATAAAACTCTTTAAGGAATACTAAAGCTGAAATCGAACTTATTTTCTCCAAAATACTCTCAGAACTAAATTAAGACTGTAAATAAAATATACACATTTAACAACCAGATCTTATCTGATGACTTCCAAAACCAAGCTGCAAACAATTTAGCAACAGTTTCCTACAAAAAATATGAGGAAGTTGCTGAAATATTAGTATTAGCTCCTCCTACAACTCTCTATTTGTCAAGCATTATTTTCTTTTAGTTACTTCAACTAAAAAAAAAAAATTATATAGATATAAAAATTTGATATGAACACTAACCAGAACTATCAACCATCATATCTAAGAAGTTGTGGCAGTCTGGTAAAGATCTCACTGACTGGAATGGGGGAAACATAACCCCCATTTTTAAAAGGGAAATAAGGAAGACCTGGGGAACTACAGGCCCATCAGTCTCACCTCTGTGCCTGGCAAGATCATGGAGCAGATACTCCTGGAGATTCTGCTGAAGCACATGGAAAATAAGGAAGCGATTGGTGACACCCAACACGGCTTCATTAAGGGCAAATCGTGCCTGACAAACTTGGTTGCTTTCCATGATGGGGTTACAGCATCGGTGGATAAGGGAAGAGCAACTGATGTCATCTACCTGGACTTGAGCAGCAACATCTTTGTTGGAGACATGGACAGTGGGATCGAGTGCACCCTCAGCAAGCTTGCTGATGACACCAAGCTGTGTGGTGCAGTCAACACACTGGAGGGAAGGGATGCCATCCAAAGGGACCTGGACAGGACAGGCTGGAGAGGTGGGCCTGTGTAAACCTCATGAAATTCAACAAGGCCAAGTGCAAGGTCCTGCACATGGGGCAGGGCAATCCCAAGCACAAATACAGGCTGGGTGGAGAATGGATTGAAAGCAGCCTTGAGGAGAAGGACTTGGGGGTGTTGGTGAATTAGAAGCTTAACGTGATCTGGCCATGTGCATCTGCAGCCCAGAAAGCCAAGCATGTCCTGGGCTGCATCAAAAAAAGTGTGACCAGCAGGTCAAGGGAGGTGATTCTCCCCCTCTACTCCGCTTTTGTGAGACAGCACCTGGAGTACTGCATCCAGCTCAGGAGTTCTCAGCACAGGAAAGACATGGACCCATTGGAGCAGGTCCAGAGGAGGGTTACGAAGATGATCAGAGGGCTGGAGCACCTCCCATACGAGGACAGGCTGAAAGAGTTGGGGTTGTTTAGCCTAGAGATGGGAAGGTTCTGAGGAGACCTTATAGCAGCCTTCCAGTACTTCAAGGGGGCCTACAGGAGAGATGGGGAGACACTCTTTATCTGGGGGTGCTGTGACAGGAAGAGGGGTAACAGGTCTAAACTGAGAGAGGGTAGATTGAGATTAGGTATTAGAAAGAAATTTTTTCCTGTGAGGGTGGTGAGACACTGGAACAGGTTGCCCAGAGAAGTTGTGGATGCCCCATCCCTGGAGGTGTTCAAGGCCAGGCTGGATGAGGCTTTGAGCAACCTGGTCTAGTGGAAGGTGTCCCTGCCCATGGCAGGGGGGGTTGGAACTAGATGATCTCTAAGCTCCCTTCCAACTAAATAATTCTATGATATGATTCTATAACATTATGATTATAATGTTTTGAATTTGTACCTCTGACCATTCTGTGTAATGCCAACTTGTTAACATACAGTCACCATGGCAAGGCTCTCTGGTCGGTGGTTTCTGCTGATCAGCACAGTACTTATCATCCACTGGAGCACTGAGTCCTTTTGAAATAGAGTACCTCATGCAGTGGATCTCTATAGAACGATACCCTGGGCCACACTTTGATGTGCAGTCACTTTTGCCAACATTGTGCCACCTACAAGGATAAACTGTTATAGAAAGCTAAATATGTTTTAAAAAATAAGACCACGGTGAATAAAGCACTCAGAGAATGTACCAGGAATTGTCATGCAAATATAGATATGCATTTTAGGGAACAGATAAAACTGTAAAATGTATCTCATCACTGGTATTTTCAAAGCAATATAAAACAATTTGACTCACAGGCTTAGGTTACTTTGAAAAATGTAAGCTACAGTTCTAACTCTTCATCCTCTGAATGCTACAGCATGGGTTTCCTTGGAGAAGAAAAATACAGGTCTGTTTCAAATTAGTTCTAGTTGTGGGTACAATTCTGTTAAAAAATGTATTCTGCCCATTGATACAAGTTTTTGTGCCAGGATATATAGAACAGATTCACAATCCTAACAAAAGACTTTCTACTTTACCAATAAAAATTAGGAAAGTACACTAGTCCTACTTAGATTCAGAGGTGTAAACATAATCTATAAACTCATTACGTCAACAGATTTGAGGAAAGGAGGAAGAAACAGGAAGGATGATTATAGAGGGTTGGAGGGACAGAGGATAAAGCAATATGAATTACTTAGTTTCAGAAATGTCTATCAACAAAAATACTTAAGACCATAATAACCTCCTCAGTTAGGAACCTCTTTTTACCTTAATTCACACTCTGTATTACACTCCTCAAAGACATCTGGTACAGCAGGTATAAGTTCACATCTTTGATCAGACACTACCACATGATCACTTTTACGTATGCATGTCAGCCTTCTTCTTCGAATACCTTGAAAAGGAATCAGAAAAAGCAAATAAAGGGCTAAAATAAGAGTGCCTTTTTACACCAATGGATTCCATTCATCATTTAGGAATTTAACTGAGATACCCCATTAACACTAATCATTGTATACAGCAGATTCTGCACAAACATGCTGCTTTGTGCAGCAGACTACATTCTAGGTAGAGAAAAAGATCATCCCAGTTCCCCCTGCCATCTCCCAGCTGTACTACAGTGGTCTCACATGGATATCAACTTACAGAAAACTGCAGAAGTGCAACAGTCCATTTACTCATCAGGCTAAGTATTCCAAATGCATCATGTCTGTCCTTTGCTAAGCACCAAATTTTCAAACCACCATGTTAACTTAGAGGTTGTGAACATTTTCTTTTAAGGAAGCAGAAGATCTGATCACAGGGTACCTAAAAGATCTGGACTGCTGGGACAAGTACCACAGTTGGAAGATGCTCTGCTTCTCTAGCACATGAACATGTCTACAGCCGGACTCAAAACCAGAAAAACTCAACACCATGTATCTACAGGCATTTCTAGCACCTGCTAACAGGAGTATCTATCAAAAACTTGTGTATGTACACTTCACATATACACTTTATATGTATTGTGGTTTTAGTTTTACACTGGAATGGCCTATGGAATAACAGTTTTAAAGTTGTAAAATATATCTTTAAATAGTTTCACCCCATGTAGCAGATAACCAAAAAAAGCCAAATAAATATAGATGAAAGATACTAAACAAATCAGTGACCATCTGGAAATAGGATAAGGAAAGCCTAATACATATCTCTAGGTATAAAATACGGCTTTCTAAGGATGCATTAGACTTGATTCAGCTTTTTTTTTTTTATAAACTCACCTATGGCTACAAAAGAAAGGAACGTAAATTTATTTTTTAATATAGAACTGCATTGCGTAAATATGGAAAATAGCAAAACAAAATCAGAAGCCATTCTGCCCTTAAAGGCTCTGTGCATCTAAAGAGAGTAATGAGTTTCTTTCTTACAAATAGAGGTGAAAAATCTGAGTTCTTAAGACTAGTCCCTTCCTAAATGCCACCAGGTCTTTTGGACAAAAGAATTCACAGTACCTTGGCACATCCTGCTGCAGTCTTGCCAGGGTCCATAAGGATCCCATGCATACAGATCACTTCCATCTTCTATTGGGACATTGAATGAATAACGCACATCAGGGTTGTATAAATTTTTAACCTTAATTGAGATAAAATGATAGCTGTTTTTCAGTGAATTTGAACATAAAATTATGAACATAATGATCATGAAGCAAATTTTCAAACTTATGAAAAAAGTAAACATGCACCTGTAAGGTTAGCTCTTCTTCGATTTTATCAGTGCTGTTAATTCGTTCTATCGTACTGTTTGAACCACTGTACTCAAAAATGGCTCCTTGTATATTGATTTCTCTTTTTGACATGCTTACAACAAAATTTCCATTCAAGATAAAATTTCCATGAATATCAGATAAAGCTATAAGTAAAATAAAATATTGGAAATAAAGCATCTATTTAAAAGGTTCTATCAATAAAAACTTTTAATAATATAACTTCTCATCAACACTTAGCTTTATTTTAGTCCCTGTGTTATAATTTGAAGTTGTATCAAACAGTTTCTAATGCATGAGTTCAATGCTAACCATCAGTACCTTTCACCTGAGCAGTTGTCATGGATTTTCTCTGCATTAATAACACAACTTTAATAATCTCTGTTCTGCTGAAGGGTTGACTGCAGTAATTACTTTTAAATTTGCTTAGGATCTTCTACGGTAGAAGGAAACAATAATTATCTGTATTTCTGGCCTATTCCACAACCCACATTCTTATATTTGCTAGAGCTACTTTTAGCGAAGTGGCTTTTAAAAGTAAATTTTAAAGTAAAAATAAATTATTAAGCATTTATAATAATAATTTAATATAATGTCCAATTTACAATAATAAAGATTAATAACAAATTAAAAATTAAATTTAAAAACAAAGTAAAATTTTTAGTAAAGGCATGCCATTCAGGCATTACTACATTTAAAATGGTAGCTAGTGTCAGGGGGTGAGTGTTGTTTCTGTCTCCTGGGAAATGCATATGCAATAACAGGGCAACAGGTGGCAATGAAAATATTTTGAAAACTGTGAAGTTTGTTGAGTAGGATGGTAGTGGAAGAAGAGACAGAAGGAAAATATGCACCAATATTCTGTACTGTGAAATAGAACCAAGATTTTTGGTACAATGTGCTTATGAATTCTTAGTTCCTCTCACACACTTGCAAATCTATCGACATGTGATCTTTACATTCAGACATGACAGAAAAAGAGAAATGTGAGACAACTGATAAGTTTGCTGAAGGTCAAACTGCTTGGTGTATACAGAGTATGTTTTCAAGATTTAAAACCACAAGTAATTTCACTACTCCTGAGTTCATTCACGGAGTTTTAATTAACATCGCCACAGTAAAGTAAAAAATTGACAAAATGATGCAATGTGCCATAATTCCTATTCTCTGACAAATAAACATACATTTAAGAATTAGAAATTTAACACCATCTCACCCATTTTTCTGAAACTAATAGCTACAGACAGACTCAGGCAAATTATGATACAGTGTAATTAGATATTTGCTCTAAAGACTTTGTATCAGACTTCAGATAATTTAGGTCTAGAGCAGACCTCTGTCATGACAGAGAGCACAAAAAATATCCATCAATGTTATACACAAGAGCTTTTTACCAAGGTAGTTGTCATCTTCTGGTTTCCCTGAGTAGCTGTGCTGACGAATATCAATGTTTGTTGCTCCTTTGGGAATATTTACTACAACATTGTAACCTGTAATGTAATTATTCACAAATTAATTATATACAAAAATAGTCAAATACTAGTAAATATGAACATATGTTTAACTAGTTTCAGCAACAAAATGCTACAGGACACCAGTGACAACCACTGCTGAATGCCCTCACATTTTAGGAAGGAAATTTGAATATCTTCATGCACATTAAGTTTCTTTGTTGTTGGTTTATGGTTTTTGTTAGGTTGGGTTGTTTTTTTTTTTTATTCAGTTGAACCAAACTTTTATTTTCATAACTCATTACAATTCATTCCTGTGTTCAGAAATGTGAATTTGATTCTTTAGCAGTAACAGGAGTTCAACCTGCTCAGAAAAATCTCTAGAGAGCAGCACTACTCTAGAAAGCAGTCAAGTATATCAAGTGGGATTCAGGAAACATTGTGGCTCCTCACAATTTAACCACAAAACATCTATACAAGTCTGAATAAGTCACTTAATATGAAACATCTCCACTCCCTGCTTATACAAGGGGGTTTACTTTTCTCTCTCATAACAGTATGGCATGACAGCACTCTAAAGAACAAGTCCTAAATACTCAAATATTGCAGTGTTATAGGCCATACACATAGTTAGATAGATAAAGTAGCCATGCTTGACCCACATTCTGCTACTGAAAATGTTACCCTAGTGTGCTCTCTTCAAGATACAAATGCTTCACAAATGAGTCTTTTCCTGTAATACCTCCAACTACTATTATGGTAGCCTTGTCCTACGGTAACAACATAAGGTGCATCAAGATCTACCTGTTAGAACTGTCGCTCTGCACATAAGCATAGATTAAAAAAAAAATACATTTCCATTTCTCACAGATGCTAATCACAAACTCAAAAGGATTCTTATGTCTGAGAAAAACCAAGTATTTCAAACGTCGCAAACAAATAATAAACACAAACATACAATCAGAAGCACTAATATAATCTTTGTTAACTTTTACACTAACTTATTTTGCTGCGTTTAACAGTCTTGCCGTGATTTAACTTTAGTCAGTTGACTCATCTCTGTGGGTAAAAATTTAAATGGCAATATCCTTTTCAATTTCATAATTCATTAACTTCTCAGTGCTTTTAATCTACTAAAACGATGCCATGCATTTAAATGAACAGTTGATCTAATCACAGGTCTATCGCATTTACCAGCTGGGGGCAGCACTGCAATTGCAATTTGACATGCTGCGTGCTCTGCATAAATACACTGTTGGGTCAGTCTTCCAACATATTGGCAAGAAAACCAAAACACACTCAAAAAAGTCCCTCATCTCACACCCTGAAGACCTTGTGGTAATGGAATAACAGAAGACAAAATATGGGAGGAAATTATAAACACAACTGCATAGCATGTTGTCAAGGATACACAGAAGAGATCATATACCAAGGCACCAAGAACGACCATTTTCCATGAAATCCTCAGATATTCTAATCTGATGCAATAATAATAGCTAAGATAATAATTATGTGTACATAATTAGATTACCTAATTGGGAGCTATGTAAATTAGTATTTCATTGTAATGAATTTCTGATGATTGTTTCACTACTGTTTAAACACTTAATGACAACATTATAACAGAATGAATGTCTGTCAGCATGTACCACGGGCTGCTATTGTTTCATTCCAAATTCTGCCCTAGTAAAATGACTTGTGTCAGTACAGAAGGGGACTAGGTGAAGTAAAAAGATCAAGTGCACAGACTTTGGCATACTTATCTTATGATCCTAACTCAGAATTTTTTTGGAAAATAACATTTCCTCAGACAATGTTTTCAGTCATTAGCCTAGGGATGTCATAGGCCTCCTATGGACAGTGACATTTTAGTGATCAGCTAGCTACAACCTCTTGTTTGCATTGCTGCACTCCTACTAGAGCACACCTGAGAGATAATCCCAAATGTTTAGCATACTGTCTAGTAGTATACTTCGGTATCATCTTTATCGAACATAATTTAAAGCATTCAATTAAATATAAAGCCAAAATAATAAATCAAGGTTTTCGTCATCCCAAAATGTGGATTTTTTTTTTCCCCTCTAACCTCAGTTAGAAGCAAGTAAGTCTGTGACAACACAAAGATGATAAACAGCAGAGAGTGATATTTGTATAAACGGTAGTTTCAGTGTAGCAGTCACTTGTATCAAATATATTTGTGACAGAATTGATGTGCTACCTGTAAGGAAAAAGATCTTTCACACTGGTGGAAAACAAAAACACTGGTAATCCTTCACTCAGAATTATCAGAGTAATACACTCTTCTCCTTCAGTGCTTTGAACACATGTTGAGAAATCCAGTCTCTAATAGATGATTGTGTCTTCTTCCAACTTCTCAGGACAGACACAAGAAAAGTTACGTGTATTTGTATGGCAAAGGTAGCTGTATCCCACCTTTAAGTTTTTTGGTACTTCCTGCTTGGCGTTAGCCCTCTGCCAGGAAAAAAAAATAAATCCAACAGCATACTGGGCATACTTCCCTCTTCGACCAGCAATTCCTTTGTTCTATGAAGATCCTATTTGGCAGTGCCATGAAGGAGCCTTTAGGAATCTGATATTGACCTGGAGACTTCTGTCCTTATGTTCTACACTCTAACTACTTAACTGCACTGCTACACATGTACAATAGTCTCTCCATATTTGCCAGAAAGGACAGCGTAGAAGAACTATCAGTAGCTCTATTAGAGAAAATAAATCAAAGAAATAGAAATTACCAGGGCTATTCAGAAGTTTCTCATTCACTACATGCCAATGAAGAGGAAAGAACATAAAGGTTGCTGCCCATGTTCTCTGGAAAGAGAAGGCTCACATTTCACAGGCTTTTTCACTATATGAAAAAAGAAACCTTGTCAGCTGCTCACATCACAGATTTCTTGCTATCTCTTTACACAACCAAAAGGAGACATTGGAATAAGTCCTTCAGCTGCATAGTTTCACAGAAGAGAATGCAAAGTGCAAAGCACGAAGCATTCTTCCTTTTAAAATACTTGTACCCTCATCATGTCTTTTATTTGTCTCTTTAGTTTTGACCTTAGAGCAGATTGAATGGGTTAGTGTGTCACAGTGTTTGCCTCTGCACCCTTAAGAGGGCACATGTGACTGAAAATCAGATATCTTTTGTTGACAGAGGCCCTAAAGAACATACACAAATCCCACTTCCTCAAATGTAAAACACAATTTCTAAGCCATACCAAAATGTGCATTAAGGTTTTAAAAAAACCAAACATACCATAATGAGCACTGTTGAAAGTACCTGCAAGAGTCTTACACGAAGAATTATCACCACCACAGATTCCACATTTGTCTCTCCTTGCCTTGGAATTCAAAACGTGATCACAGCCTGCTTGCTACAAAAAAATAAATAGCCCTGTGTCATTCAGCCCAATGGAAAACAATAGAAACAAACAATGTAAGCTTCTCACTCCCCAAAAATTCTTATTCACTGTATATATCTGGTCTTCCTTGGCAATTAATGAAAAGCCTTTTATGATTTTGGGTGCTGTGATGTCAGGGCAAAACACAACAGTGCTGTTGTACTAAGAACGTACAATCCTAAAAGCAGTATGTATGTGTACATGGTCATCAATTCTGCCAAAGTCTGTCATTACTGCAAAAGAAGCAAAGGAATACGTGTAGACTATGCTGGTTAAACTAGCATAAGCACAATTTTTGTTTATATATCTTTACTTAAACTTCCTTTTCTTAAAAAATTATGATAGACAGGAAAATTCTCTGACATTTCCTCTTTCCTCTTGATTCAACACTACAGAAAAGACTACATTTTCTCCTCATCCTGAATTTACTTAGTTTCACTGCAATCAGAAAAATAACCTGGCCTTAATAAAAAAGTCTTGAGTTGTGATATCACCTTGCTTCTCCCAACAAAATGTGGCACTTCCAGAATTTCTACTAAGCAAAGAAAGCTGAAATGATCCCTTTCAAGGGTCAGTTCCTCACCATTTTTCAATGAAATAATAAATACATAGTCTACCCTTGGAATTTCTACTTTTTTACTACTTTTATAGCAGGAATACGATGACAATAAACACACAGCATGCTTCTTTCCTCCCTTTATGCTGATTTTGGAACAGTTTCTCTCTCTGCTCACTTGGACAATACGAAGTCTCTCAGATATGATGCTTAATGAGGAAAGATTGTGGGCCTTCAAATTCAGCTGTATGTTCTTAATTGCCTCCATTTCCATTTAACTTCATAGGGATTAAAATTAAGTAAATTCAAAACATTTTGCTTTACATATTTTCAGTAATGCTTACTTGGATGAATATTTAATATCTACTTCACCACCTGTTAAAATTGATTTTAGTAATTAGTAAGTTTAGATTTAAATACCCTGCATAAGCCTTGAACACAAAGGTCATTGGTTTCTGCTCCACAGGGAGTACCATCAGCAACTCTGTCCTTCAGCTGATAGTAGGAAGTTGTTCCAGAAACGCGGCAAAAAAGTTTACAGCGATCTTTCACAGAAACTGGAAAGAAAATCCAACAGGTTTCTTGTCTGTTTTAAAACTTCAATTAAAGTAACATTTTTATTTCATTACTTGAAAAAATTTGTAATTACTTACTACCACTGTATTTCGGAATCCAGCGAACAGCAGACGTAAGACCATTGATATTGAAGTGTTTGCCATCAAATTCAGAGCACTGTTGCTCCCGGAAATCTTTTTTGCCTTTTGGACATGAATCAGTATTACATGATCGAAATTTCATCCTGCGGCCAACACAGTACTTTCCTCCATTTCTTGGTCTAACAAAAATAGGTAAAAGTAAGTAAATATAAAACATATACTATATATAAAACACAGGCTGGATAGGGCTTTCAGCAACCTGGTCTAGTGGAGGGTGTCCCTACCCATAGCAGGGGGGTTGGAACTTGATGATCTTTAAGGTCCCTTCCAACCCAAACCATTCTATGATTCTATGATTCAATACTCAGCTTCTAAAATTGCAGTTTTCCATGAAAAGTGGCTTGAGCCACTGATCTAAAGGGTAAAATCTCACATGGCATTCTGCAGTCTGTTACTGACTTTCCCCCACACACTCTTATCTTCTGTTGTACTGTGCATACATTTATACTCAAATGAAGAAAATAAAAAGTCCATGTAAAATACTACTGCTGAGGTGGTAATCAAGCTACTGACGTTCATTATGTCTATTACACTTTTATTTCTCTTACCGTTGTAATTATTTTGCCTGGGAAAAAACATTATTAACTTTAATGCTTTTTTCAATTTAGTTGAGATTACAGACATATTTTTACAGAAGCAGCACCTCCCTCTGTAATTTGAAATTATTATTTTACAGTGTGGCAAAGAAAGAACACAGAGTTAGGAGATGACACGCTCTTTTCTGTAGTCCTGATATTGGTTTCAGTTTGGGGATCAAAAGAACTAAAAAGGGAAAATTGTGGAAAATACTCCATTTACTGTAAATTCTAAAATATATTTCCTAAGTGTTGTAAACCCTGCTACACAATAATTCAGTATTAGTAGGTTCTTGGGGAGGAAAAAAAGAACAAATCAGTGGCATACTGATACTATCAGTTACTACAGACTGACAGAGGCATATTAATGGGAATCTAGTCTACCACCTCTTATTCAGAAAATAAAATAACCCAGGGTCATTTGACTAAGGTTCATTTATCCCTCTGATAATATCAAGATGAAATTACTTCCTAGAAAAACCCTGAAACTACTCGGGCTGCAGTTATGGTTCTGCTTCTGGAGAAGTTAAAGTTAAAGTTCTCATTGACATTTATTACAGAGAATGAAACACACATTGAATTATTCAGTCAACGGAAGTTTCTCAATAAAAAGGTAAGTTGTAAATTACTCTACTGTAACCAGTGTTCGTTGTGGGCGTTACTGGTAGTGATGTGAAAAAGCCGTAAATCACACTAAACCAAGTGTTTCACTAAAAAGATTACCAGGGAATACATTTATTTTTACAGTTTTTATGCCAACGATAGCACCCTCATGTTTAAAGAAAGCCTCAGTGTTTAAAGTTAGAAAAAAAATTTACAACCTAAATAAGTCTTTAGATATATCTGTAAATATGAATTATATACTTGAGAGACAAGGATAATCTAGAAGTTCTCTGCATGTTAGAGTCTGTAGACCTATCTTTCCTTTCAAACATGGCTGAAACAAGCTTTTTTTTTTTTTTTAACTGATGCTTCAAGCTAATTTGTGCAACCCACAATACCTTCATTTTGTTTTGAACCAATTCATTATATCGTAATATCTTCACTATGCACTAATGCAAAACACAATCAAAAACATACTCTGGTTTATTACACAGCCTGGTGGTGCTCTTGATTCCACCTCCACAAGTTCTTGAACATGAGCTATAAGGTCCCCATGGTCCCCATTCTCCATTTACAGGACGCATCTCCATTTCTCTGCTCACACAAATTCCGTGGCGGCAGTGCTGCACAGTTGACAAAATAAAATTTATAAGTCAAGCAAAAGGTTATTGTGTACTTCAGGCACAGAAAGAACAAAATTTAAGAGCTCACTGCTCTTAATCTGGGTCTGGATGTTCTCTAAAATGTTCAAATTCCTTTAAGATATCTTACCCACTAAATATTTTTTTTAAAATGCTGTCTAGAGTTCTTTGCTGTCTATGAAAGCTACTGGATGCTGAATATATCTTTAGGTCTTATCACTTTATTCAAATGCCTATATAAGAATCTCAAAATCCTGATATGTTTTCATGCACAAACTTCAAAAATAGATTTACAGTTGTCTTGTACATATGTACATATGTCCCAGTTTAATTTGGCAATTCATGCTGATACAAAAAGCGAAAAGGTATGATACAAACCACCAAGAAACTCAGGGTATTTTGAGCATCCTGGAAGCTAAAAAAGCTAGTGGGATTGTTTGGGAAAAGCACACAAATTTTCAAGCATTTAAGACCTCGCTTATGCTGAAGCAAGATGATGCTATAGATTCATGCTTAAACTCAGACTCTCACACCTATAACAATAGGTGTAAAATATTGTATATTTAATTTATTTACACTTTACAATAATTTTATATTTGCTACTAATTTAAAAAAATTACCATTACCATTAAATCTGAATTAATATTTAAATAAATAAAATTTTGGAGCTACTACAAGATACTACATTGCAATGTCTATTGTGCTACTTCAGACTTTATTCCTGCTTCAGAACTAACAATTTTCAACTAAAAACTTACATAAAGGTGCAATTTTAATTTCATCTGCTGGGACTTACACTATTCAGACAACAAAGATTGCAAGACTGCTCTGTTGTGGTCATGTCAGTTATGAAACTTCACTACTCAATATCTGTAAACTTATTATTTATAGAAAGTTATAATTACTAGCTATTTTTTTCAGAAGAATCAAGTGATCAGTCTCTTGCTTTTAAGTATTTACTATGTAAGTCCCTGACTCTGCAAATATTTATCCACTTCAGTGGTTACTTAAAAAGTACATGACTAAAAACTCTAAATGAGAATCTTATGATTGGTGCATGTGTGACTTTTTCCAAAGAACCTGTAGGAATTACCAGCACTAATCCTACTGATGACTTATGGCAGCTGGAATTCCAATTCATTTGTATGCTTTATAAAATCCCAAGCACTATAGTTGAACACAAAATAGTGGAATATTTTATATGCTAAAATGGAATATTTACAAGATACTATAATGTCAGCACTATGTCTCCTGCTGACTTCTGTGTGGATAACATATCCACAACTTTGTCCTTGACTCCAAACACCCTCTGAAGCATCAAAGACTGCCCACATCTGGAGACAAGACACTGGGCAGGATGAACTACATACGGTCAGTGCTCATACACAATAGAGAGAATTCTTTATTTTAGGTGTCTGATTGCAGACTCATGATTAGACCAATCATTAGTTTTGTTGTCAGGAGGGATTCTCCTAGTTGTGTTGACAGGGAGTGGAGTGGCTTATTCCATCCTTCCATGCAGTACACACATGGATCAGTCATTAGAATCATCAGAACAGATTATATCAACTCAACTGCTTGTTATTTCTGAAGCTTAGCCTTTGCCTCTCTACTCTCTGTGACACAAAACAGCTTTGAATTACCTTAAGTCTAGAAGGGTTTTGGTAACAAAAGTCTCTGGCACATAAAACAATTTAAGAACCTCTGATACATAGAAGATAAAATAATTCCAGGATTCCACCCCTTTTTAAAACTAATTTAAATGTTACATAGAATTTCTCAAGAGTTATGATGATGTTACAAATTTATTTCAGGAGCTACCAATTAACATAAATTTTGCTGAACACACAGAAATGTGTGCAATCTTTCTGAATATACCTGAATGACACAAAACCCAAATGTTGCTCAGGGGTTTTATCACTGCATAAAATAATTCCTAGAACCATTTTGTTTCCTAATTAGTATATGCTTTTATTCTATTCATACTTATGCCTATATGCAAACAATCATTTTGCTCTCAAAATAGGAATTTGTCACAGAATCAGATTCTCCTGAGTTCTGCCTGGTTTTCTAATCCAACTTGGCAAAAAAATTGACTGCATAATTCTTTATCACACCAACTTTTGGCACACAGCACTTATCTTTTAAGCCTCAATGCCCTTCTCTAGGAATATGACCATTGAAGGTGATTTTTAAGCCAACAGAAACACAGAAGAAAAGACAGATTTATCTCGTCATACAATCATTTAAGTGATCCAGCAATTCACCAGATCATCACTCACTTCATGCTAAGAATGCTTTAACTTAACACCAAAAAGACACCATTACTTCACTGTATATCTGCATATGATTTTCTCACTGCAGTGCTTACTGTTAGTTTTTATTCCTTTTTCCAAGATGTCCTTAAGGTACTTTTGTACCCAAACCCTCTAGTACCTAAAATCTAGTACCTAGCAATAAAAGATACGGCTGCACTATGGAAAAGTCTCATGCAAATATGAGGAAATATTAAGACCTTGCCTTTCCAAAAACTGTCATTAGCATCTTAGGAAATAATTTTTACTATCATAGGCTGAAGATTCTAAATCCCACTTCCCAAAATGAATACTGCATCCAAATATGGGACAGCAATCTAGAGTTTAGGTTATTCTTCCATCTACAAAAAACATTTACAATAACTTGAAGGGAGATTTCAGGAAAACACAGAGTTGTAAAATGAAATTTTATACCCAATAGCAGCATTATTTTGATCCATAAAAATGCAAAGCGCGTGTTCACATCTGGGATTTAATAACTTATTCAACAAACTTGTCTCAGCTATTCTCTGCTGCATTCCTACAGAAGCAACATGATGAAGTCACAGTAGAAAACTTCAGCACCAGACGCACTCTAGATGTTCCTCTGTGCTTGCTTGAATCATTGCTTCACTGAGAATATTATGATACACAGAACTTTCATAAACTTAAATGTAATTGCTTTTTTTCCTACATTTGTTATGGCAAATATAATGTATGCATCATGTAAAGTGGGTATCACTTGTAAATCCAAACATACTGATTACAGCAAGTGGCAACTCTGCTCTAGCCAAGGTCAATAGTTGATTTTTCTGTCAAAAAGGCAGAAATTCTGACCCAAATCCACATGGAATTATTATATCTTCAGAGATGAGAAGGGAGGGTTAATGGTTCAAATTTGCAATCAAAGTCCCTACAGGTACCCAGATTTGTATTTATTAATCACCTGCTTATAAGTAGTTTGACTCTTGCCTATGGATTAAACTATTATTTGATAAACTGATTTCAGGTACTTCCAACTTATCTCACAGATTACTGAAGCTGCTAAATTTCCAGGAGAGCAATCTTGAAATAAATCCTTAAAGCACTAATTGCCAGGCTGTGCTCATTTTCAACTGAATCAAGGAGAGTGATGCACGTAGAACAGGACTAGAGCTCTTCTGAAATCATGTATTTCATACACAGCCTAGTATGACCCATAGCAGGAAAAGGACTCCAAGTTTACTCTTACTGACAATATTTTCCAGGCTACTCCCAGACATACACATGGTTTTTGAAGATCTTGGGGCAAAGACTGGAACGCTGATGCTCAGTGTATGAGGACATAATTTCATGTATTAGAGCCCCATGTAGCCTTGCAGAAAAGGAGGTTCAGGAAAAATTATTCATCTATTTCCAAACACCAAAATATTTCAATAGATATTGCTGGCAGCTTCTGGTGCTTCTGAAAGGAGGGACGATGATTGAACACTGAAGACAAGTATGAGGGGAAAATTAAAAGGACAACGCATTGCATAAGTGGACATGATGGTCTGCATGTTGCCCTCCAAATATCCAGTATTATTGTTCTGATTTCATATTGCCTTACAAAATACGATTTCTTCACTCCTGATATCGAGACAGGGACCCAAGAATGACTGTGAACCAGTGAATAGCATGGGAAGAGAAAGTTGTAGTGGATTGAATACAAAAAAGGAAAATGGGCATAGAATCATAGAATCATTAAAGTTGGAAAAGACCTCAAGGATCATCAAGTCCAACCCAACACCACCTAACTCACTAAACCATGTCCTTAGGCACCACATCTACATGTTTCTTGAACACCTCCAGGGATGGTGACTCAACCACCTCCCTGGGTAGCCTGTTCCAATGTCTGACCACTCTTTCAGTGAAGAAATTTTTCCTAATATCTAGCCTAAACCTTCCCTGGTGTAACTTGAGGCCATTTCCTCTTGTCTTATCACTTGTTACTTTAGAGAAGAGGCCAGCACCCACCTCACTACACCCTCCTTTCAGGTAGTTGTAGAGAGTGATAAGGTCTCCTCTCAGCCTCCTCTATACCTGTGGCATAGCTGGTACCACAAAACAGATAAACACTAAACACAGTGGTGCAGTACTACACCAGTTCACTATACAGCATCTGGCCTGTAGGTGAGGTCTGAGCATAAACTGTCTCAAAGTAGATGCCAATCACGTAGAGCTGGTAAAGGAGTATGAATCTTAGAAGTTACATAGATTCAGCACATAACCCCATGAGCAGGGAGTGAAGATAAGAACACCCACTCAGATGAATGCCAAAGTCCACAAACCTCAGAGCTGTTGTTTCTGGCTGTATTTATCTCTGCAGGATGTTCCCATTCATTCCCTTGAATGAATGTACTTCTACAGACCTCTCTCTGCCTTGTCTGCTGCAGGTGGATGTAAGGGAATGTTTTGCTGCATATTAGACCTATGTCTGCTCTCCAGCTTCTTCCTATAATACAGCTAGTCAAGAAAGCACATTGCTCAAAGAACCAAGACGAGAAGTGAAGCCTAGAGCATATAATAACAGCAAAAGTAGAGCAGTTAGTAAATGAGTATACAAGACAAAAGAAATAGAGCTTGGAGAAATGTCTAACTGAGTTGGAACAATAGCATGGAATCTCAGACGACCCTACATTTATTACTCAGATGATATTTATTGTCAACAAAACCCACTATACTTTAGTCTTTTTTCAACATTTTCATTTTTTCTTGCAAAAAATCTACGTACTTTATTTCTCCTTTGAAATATTCCCACAGAAAACTTGTAATTTTTCTGAAATCACATCTCATCAGAAAGGTATTTTACAAAAATCCCAGTTTATAGTGAAAATTCTTGGTGTGAGCTCTTAAATACACTTCTGTTTTCACAGCTCAAAGGATCTGCTGCTGCTTCCCAGATGGTTAACATGACCCCCTATCACTCAAACCTGTTAAAATCCATCTGAATTTTTTATACTTTACATATATATATATATATACATATAATGAATTATTCTTTCAGATTTATTGTTTTCACGTATTACATTCATGAGGTAGCCAAACAATGCAACGATTTTTAAAAGAGCTCAAAACATGGTTAGTAACCTAGAACTGAAGAACAGCAAAAATACCTCAGAGACTGGTACTTCTTATACTGATCAAAGCAATCCTTTCTTGGGCTGCATCTACATACTTAATTGTCCCTGTATCCCTCTCCTTATGTGGCTATAAGGGGACTAGGATGAAACCTTAATACATTCAGTAGCTATTCTAGGTATTTTTAGGGACTCTAGCTCAACATACAAGATATATCTAGAGTGAACAGAAGTAACAAACACTTCCCTCTCTCACACACAAGGCATAATTTTTCCAATCAAGCTTACTTGTATCACGTGTATTCCTTTTTGCTGTTACACAGCTTTTTCCAGACTTCTCTGACATTTGTCTTTTCAGTGGTGTTTAAGTAGCAAACTTCCCTTATGCAGAACACCGGGACATGGAAAAGTTTGGGACAGAATCACATAGCTACCTCCTACCTCTCCCTTCTAATGTCCAAGGATTCAATGAAATATGGGCATACTGGTATACTGCTCTGATCCTTCCTGGATTCCTGAGTGCAACCTGAGTGTCTCAAAAAATAACAAAAAAAGACACTTTATTGGGTATTTTTGCTGTTATTTTCATAGCAAAAAAAAAAAAAAAATGTTCTGAGAACTTCACTCCTAGAAGATTGATTGCTTCACCAACTATTCTTTTTTGGAGGTGGGGGTTTTGGCTCAGATGTGCATCACCAACTCCAAAAGATGAGTTACCATTACTGGAATATCATGTAAACCACACTGCTAAAATCTGCATGACTTGGTTATACAGAAGCCATGATTCCAAGCCAGGTGTAAGATGGAGATGGATGGATATGTGTAAGCAGAGTGTTGTTGGCTTGTAACCAATTAGGTTACACATAACAGTGGAGACATTTCTTTTCTGTAATACTACTAGCTTCCTACTCCTTTTAATTAGGTCCACCATAAAATGGGATTAAGTATTTTCTGTGAATGACATCAACCACACTGAAAACTGGTACCCTGTAGATTTAGAATTATGAATAAATACAGTGCATGTAGGGATTCTACCTACTATTTAGTGTTTTGGGTTTTTTTTTTAATCTGAAAAAAAGATATTCCACATGCCAAACCCAAATCACTCTCCAAACTCACTTCTTTTTTGAAATTTCCAGAAGAAAGGAAATAAAACCCCCAAACTTCCTATGCTGAATGTGAGGAGAAATCTTTTGTACTATCACAGAGTACAAATGCAAGTAAATTCCTGGCTGCAGAAACCCCTGAATAGAATAGTCTCCCAAAAAATAAAACAAATTGACAGAAAAAGAAAAGCAAGCAATTGAAAACATAAGCCAAACAGAAAATATCAAGAGACAACTGGTCTGCAGAAATTCCAAAGCACAAAGAAATTTTTGACTGGAATGCAACAAGAGAAGCTAAGAGGTAGCAGGGCAAAAAGATCTACCCTAAGTCATTCACAATTCCTAAACATACATCTAACCAGCTCCTACCTGGATGGTGTCTCAGCATCAAGAATTACGACAGTTAAGAGAGGGAAACTGGAAACTGGGCCAATTAAAGCATTCCAGTTTCTGTCCCAGTGGAAAATCACTTTCTTCTACATCTTGTAATATCTGGGGCTGCCTCTGGTATCTTGGTCCTCCAATGCAGCATATAAATACCTTCCTAATCGTGATTTATTATGTTTCTAATTAGTACATATAGCTTATACTATAGCAACCAAAATTGCAGCTGTGTACATGAAATTCATTGTGGCATCCACCGAGCAGGCTACCTCTGCCTAATCATACGGCATAGTTCTTAATTCTGAGGATAAACCCATGGTAACTTTGCTTACAGAGACAAGAAAAAAAAGCACTACCCACTTAATATTTTTCATGCCATTGTGCCTCATCACACAATAAAAATAACATTTTAATAGAAACTTTATATTCATGTTATATGATATAATTGTATTTAGGAAGACAATCCAGGAATCTACACCTTTGTATTTAATAATATCTCTTACAAAAAAACACCAAAAACACTTTCCAGCAATGACCAATATAGTCTTACGATGTGTAAAAATTCACCACCACAAAACTAGAAAATGTTTACATATGGCATTTACTCCCATTTTGTCTCTGAAGTAACAAGAATTTAAAGGCTGCATCCTCTGCTTCAGGGAAGGTCTGTGTGATATTAGAAGAGATGGAAGAAGCTTAGACTTCATATGGATCTTTATGAAGCCAAATAGGCAAACAAAAAGCATCTAAAGTGATGAGACACAATGTGAATATCAATGGAATGAGAAACTGTTCTCAAACACAGCAGGATTGCTACCTACAGGTTACTGTCAGACCTAAGCACTCAGAATGTATAAAAAGAGATGGTGAAGAGAAATTTTCAGATACTTCAGCAGAAGCCCAACAAGCAAATATAATTAATTTTTGCAGGTAACTCTAGGATGAACAAAGTACACTTTGATCAGCTCAAAGAAATTTGACTAGACAACAAATTGAAAAAAATTGAAAGTTTTCTATTGTAGTAATATTACTTCCAGATAATTAATAATATCAGTGCTATAGAATTAATACAGGAAATGTTCAAATTCTCAATAAAATATTTTCTTTATTCTCCATAAGACATTGAAATGTTTGGCTGCATTTTCCCTTTAATGTTTTAAGAAAATGCTACCCATACCTACTAATATTATATATATTAAGAACTCACTGAGCTCTGCGGGTGTGTGTACCATGAGGCATACAAAATATAATTCTGTTTCAAAATGTGTGCATGCTGATAGATTGCATGTGGCAAGAAGATATTCCATCAGGAAGTGCAGGCCCTCAGGAAAAGCTGTTTGCTCATTTACTTGAGAGTCTCTGACATTATTAGATTTATATCTTCTCTTATTCTCAGGAAGGAAAGATATGAGGACTGTTAGAGCAGTCCATAGAGCATGACCCTCTAATCAGACACACAACCTGAAGAAAAACTAAAGATTCCTGTGAAAATAAACTCGTGACAAATCTAAGCTTAAAAAGTTGATACTAAAATTAAAAATGCCTTAGATGGATCTTTTCTGTATTCATCACAGCAGTAATGCTGCAAATGCCAAATACAAATTTATTTAGCTTGTCGGCAAATATTAATTACAATTACTAGTTGCTATGTCTTATTCCCTTTAACATAAACAGAACTTGCTGACTGAGCTTGAAAGGAGGTGTCCCTTAGACAGACAGGAACAGATGACAATTTGTCAGATTAATTGCTGTGCTTTCTTAGATCTTTCAGAGGGAATGACTGTAATTAGCTCTTTACTTCCTAGAGAAAACTGGTTTCACTGCAGTAATTGCATAAAATTGGTTTTTGTATTCTCATATAAAAGAAGTCCTCTGATGCTGGCAAATCAGAGTCAAGCCAGTTGAACTAAAGGTCACACATTAAGTTTTTTGTAAAGATGAACTTCCTTTCTGATCAGTGACTGACTGAAAAAACAGGGTAAACATTGTAACACCAGCTGCATGCATAGGCTTTAATCAAGCAAAGCTTCCACTGCAACCTTCAAATAACTTCTCCTAATCTTGCAA
>NW_010134037.1:0-1869 GCF_000699245.1 Pterocles gutturalis | reverse complement strand
CCATTAGAGACAGTTTACCCACTAAATTGTTATCCATTAAGACAGTATTTTCAAATTCCTCACTATTACTGTCGTACCAAATACAGAAAAATTTTTAAAAAATCTGTAAAGATTAAAAGTTGTTGGGGTAAATTTAGTAACAACTGAGTGAAATGTAGCAGCCTATTACACATAGAAATTAGACCAGGTATTTTTTAATCATCTTTGAACACAGAAAAAAGGTAAAAAATTAACATTGCTCCCACAGCTCCTCAAGCTGCCAAAGCACACTACTATTAAAAGCAGCTCAACATAATAAACCAGCCATACTTAAGATAATCACTGTCATATCTGAGCATGTCAAAAATCTTTGAAATATTTATTCTTATAGTCCCCTGCCAGGTAAGAAAATACTGCTATTTGCTAGTGGTGAACTGAGACACGGAGAAGCCAAAGACTAGATCAGCAAAGACCTTGAGCACCTAATTTCTTTTAACTTCCTAAACCACATATAAATCCAAAGCTAAAACCCCCAAACCTTCACTGATAATTCTGGATTCCAATTAGCCTCCACCACTACTTCTATTTCTATCAAGGTTCTGTAAGTGCCTTGACTATATCTACTTATTAGATATTCATGACCCTTATGGACAGTCCAAGACAGGTTATATCCTCAAGAGGACAGAGATCAAGATGTGCACTCAAAAACAACCTGCCAGATGAGGAAGTAGTGAGCTGCACTCTCATCATCCAAACACTCTTTACCAAATAAAACAATGACCAAGGTATAGGAAGTCCAGCTTGCATTTCTTCCTTTTTTATGTGTCAAAGCATTCAATCCACACCTCACACAGACAGTCAGAGTCCTACACAGTAGGTTACAAGTGAGATGAGAGCTCCTGGTTTTTAGCACTGAACAGATCCAAGTATCCTGAATTACGCTACAATAGGCAAGACAGTATATGAGCATGATTTACGCATGGTTAAGGCACTTACTGAAGTAGGTGAAGAGGTACTGATATATGCTTTTTATTTTGTCTGAAACAGATATTATGTGCAAATATCTACTGAAACCAGGATTCTAATCTAAAGACTCCCTCTTTCCAAAAAAAGTGTACTCCTGTATCTAAGTCACTCATACTTAATTTGTTCTGATTCAGTGAAACAGCCTCAACAAGACAAAGTGGGAAAAACACACTTTCGGAATTTCTTGTTTCTAGGGAATCCAACTTTGAAGCACTACCACAAACCCCACTTGTTATAAATGATCTGAACTTTTCAAACAGAAGGAAAGATGGTAACTTTTCCCTGAGGTCTTCTGCCTATTTTCAACCAATGTAGCATCTGTAAACTTTTATAATTATTCTGAACAGACAACCCATGTTATTTATGTCACAACATTACAAGGACTAAGAGAAACTGCAGGTAAAGTCAGGTAGATACTATTCACACAATCAGTATGCTACAGGTACAGTATTGCCACACAGCAAGCACTGGTTTTTCTTACCTACATCAATGACTTTGCCATATGTAAGTACCGAGAAACAAATGAAGGCTTACCATTCCCACACCACAAACTGTTCCATCAGCCAAAGGCATGTGCTGAGTACGACAACCCTTGTGAACACCTTCTGTGCTTGTGCACCATAAGCGTTTGCATTGCTTCTAAAAAGAAAACAAGATTACTTTTGTTGTAACTGTAACACTATTTTAGACATTAGCTGGATATTTGTATTGTTTTATCATACTATGTGGGCTTAGTATTTGCTATCAGTACTACCATTTTTCACACATAAAACCCCACAAAAAACACCACCTTCAGGTCTTTGAATCCCCCTGTACTTTTCTAAAGTGTTCCTGTAAACTATTCAATATATTCATCAACGACTT
>NW_010134036.1:0-95296 GCF_000699245.1 Pterocles gutturalis | reverse complement strand
ATAAATGTTATAAGGCTTGTCTGTTCTAATATGTCTTGACAGGTTTCTTTTTCCTGTTGTACCAAACAAAAAAAAATGATGTTCCTTGCAGTACAAAGCACAGAGAACACGTTCATGCAGGACTACAGGCATTTAATTTGCAGGACTACAGGCATTTATTTTAATCAGGGCTAAGCTGTAGTCAGTGATAAGTCTGTGAAGCTTTCAGCAACTAAGTTGTCTTTCCATAAATAATATTTGTCCTTTAGGAAAGGGCTGTATTCCTTCTCTCCTTTTAGTCCATGATCCAAGCCTCATCAACTTTTCCAGTACTTAGATTTACTTTTTTTCTTTCTTCACCCTGACATTTACTGCTTTAGGGTATGGAGAAGGAGAGGTTCCTCTTCCTGAAGTGAGTATTAGGAGTCTATTCAGGGATACATCTCCTTCTGGTTTCCTTGCAAATAAGGACATGGAGCTTGTTAAAAATATTATTTTCTGAAATGCCTATTACAGAGTCATTAAATGATATAAGTTGAATGCTCTTCAGACTTAACTACTGTTAAGGCCCTGGGGCACCCCCAGTGCTGACTGCCCCTGCCCAGACCACTGGCACTCCCTCCACTCTGCCCACAGCCCAGGACCCTACGCTGGCTCCCTGGGGGCTCTCAGCCTCTGCCCCAGTGACACCACAGCAGGGCTGGTATCCAGTTCCCCACAGCCCTGACTTGCCTGACCATGGGACCTGCCAAGTCAGATCCGCCCATAGGCCCTCATCCCAGCCTTGACCTGTCCTGGTCCCCAGGGAGCTGCCTGATGGCTGTGGCTGGGGCTGCCCTGGTGCTCTCCAGCTGCTCTGCTCCTGGCTGGTGGTGGGACAAGCCCTGACTGGCTTCTGCTCTGCAGCTGTGTTATACTGCCTTTGGCTCCTGGATCCCAGGCCTGGAGAGAGCAGGTGGCCCACACCACCACCTGGCGACTTTCTCTGTCTTTAGTTTCCCTTTCAAGTTTGGATGAATTATAGCTTCACTGGTCTTTCTGGATTTGTTTTCTCCTACTGAACTGAGGATTCTTACATACAAGACATGGAGCATCTCATCATAGCATAATGCCTCATGGGCTGAAGGAGCCAGAGAAAATTCTGCTGGATTTGTCTGTGAGAATTCTTTAATTTCTCCTTTGTAAACCGGATAAGAAAGGATGATTATTCCTGCATTGGAAATGCCATGTTGGTTTGACTCCTTTCTGAATTTAGAATCCAATTTATTATAGATTTTTCTGGTTTGAAATGCAGAATTATTTTAATCCATCTGTGAGAACAGAAGAAGATCATCTTATTTTCCCTCTTCTATGTCAAATTTGGGCTCGTTCTTGGTAGCAGAAGAGATGAGCACCCTGTTTTTGATGACTTTTTAGGAAATGAAGGAAAAAAGTAAGCTTCTATTTACTTCTTGGTGTTCTTCTCTTGAATTTCTGAAAATAAAATTGTACTTTGTGTAGGCCTAGAATGCCATAGGCTGTTAAAATGAACATGACTTCAAATCCTTAGTGTTATTGCATTTATTTAGAGCACGTTCATTAAGAAAACTTAGCTTATAGCTCCATCTTTTCTTTCAGATTCTTTCTTTGATATGCTGAACATAACTTCAAAAAGAGTGTTTTCTTAGGCTGCCTTTACACTTTTTACACAGAGTCAATGGGAGACTGTGCATAGAGTTGGAAGAAAAAGAAAGATTTTTTTAAGTGAACAGAAATCATATGTGGTTCAGGAAGTCTTGTGCTGAGCCTGGAAGAATACTTAAGTGTATGTGTACTTACCATATAATCATTTTAATTTAGGCGTCAGCATGTAGTAGTGGCATTTTGGCCTATGGTCTGAGCCAATAGGCTGCTCTTAGGTTCTTATTTTGTATAAATTTTTTTCTTCATGGAAAATTTGCTTTAAGCTACTGAGTTTTTTTGTCCTGTGGGAAGAAGCTGGCTCCAGTAGAGTTTCAAATGTTTGTCCTTTATACCCTTTCTGTTCACAGAATTATTATGTCGAAATACAGCTTTTGCTAGCTGAAGAAAACCTTTGTCAGTTGCTGATCCATGTCACCAAGTAGAAGCTGTTTGAGGGCGGAGCTATTTGTACTTGGTGCTCCATGGTGCATCATTTTGCTTTCTTAGAGCTCCTGCCTTAGGACTTAGGACCATGAAAAACAGCAGAGATACCTGTTTTAGGCAATAGATTTCAGCCAATATTGCATTTTAATAACATTGAAAGAGAAAGAAACTCAACGAGCAATTTCTAATTAAAAATTATTCATAAACTGTTAATGACAGTTATTTCTGTATGTAAAAAACGAAATAGAGAACAATTTAAAATTATGACAGAGAGCTGTTTAACAATAATCAATAAATCCTTAAGCCGCTAATTTCCAGAAGCTGGCAAGTTATGTCAGTGGAAAGACCACTTTATGTTTGCCTAATTTCTTACAATCTTTGCTAACAGAGCAGTTGCTTGAGTAGAGGCAGAATAGTGGGATACCCAGTCTCTGGTACTCCAAGGAGATCCATAGACATTTAGATCTTGTGGATCCTTGTTCAATGTCATTATAGCTGCTTTTGTGTTCTGACAAGGGATATTAATGAAACTGCTTTTCGCCGTACCTGCGGGAGGAACTAACTAGAGAAACAAGAACTTTTCTGCAAAATTTGAAGATAGATTCGCTGTTGTGTTCTGTTTGGAGTATATATTTACTTTTTCACAGAATGTTGTATTGTATCTTGAGCTTTTAGTGATAAGGAAGTTGAATTGGCTGGTTTGTATAAGTGCTGCAATATAAGCTCTAGTGTAAAACTTTAAATTGAAAATAAAATTAACTCAGATAGTTAAGATGACAGATATGTCTCTATATGTCTCTTGCCGCAGTAAAGACAGTCCAGAAGAAGGAAAAATGTTTTCTCCCTTTTTCATCCCATGTTGCTAATACATGTGATGTCTTTTCCCAAACTCTCTTCATTAATATTTGGGAAGCAGAGTAACAGAGTTATCCAAAAGTTTCTGATAGCGAGAATGAAATTTTTACTTTGATATTTTGATTTCAAAGTTTCTAGTGGGAATCCACATGGGACTAGTTCTTCCCATGGAGTTGCTGTATTCAATTGGCTATTTAAGGCTTATTATCTCTCCTACTGTTTTTTTCTTTTTAAATTTTTCTGTTTCTAGAATTTTCTGTTTTCAGAAATTACAAAAATAAATTTTAAGTAATTATCTAAAATCTTTTTGTAGCCTTGGAGAATTATGAATGGAAGAGAAAGGAAAATGTAACTTTAAATCCCATATCTATAGTTGACCATGTTTTAAGACATATGGGGACACTCTTAATTAGGTCATACTTTTTTTCATATGTTTCAATAATCTGGATTTTTATTCTTCATTTTATCTTCTTAATACTGAAGAGGAAAATATAATCTGTACTGTATTTTAGTAGATTTTAGAACTTGCTACATTTTCCTGTTACAATCTAAATATGTAGCATTTTTCCCATTCAATAAAGTACAGAATTGGCTCATTTAGAAGCAGGCATATAGTAGGGTGAAACATTAACTAATACAAATATTTGTAATAAACTCACATCAGAGAGCAGGTGACTGACTAAATAGATACTTTGTTTCCTTCTTCTTTGTACTTTAGAAATAGTATCCATTCCCTTGATTAATCTGCTGGACAGTACTGAGGTTCTGGAATAGATGATTCGTTATGAAAATTGCCTTGTAAGAATCAATTAAAAAAAGATTTAAAGAGTTTTTTTCCTCTAATGCTCCATTAGGCAATAAACTTCTTCTAATTGTGTTGAGGAGAAGAAAATAGTTGGTCATAATAATAAAATAATGTGGGAGCTGAAAGTGTAGTCCTGTGAGAAACTGGTATAATGTAGTTTATAGAAGAAATATTAATGTATAGGGATATCTGTTATTGTCAGAGATCCCTGGAAATTTTAATAGTATTGACAATAAGTATTTGAATGAGACTTTACTGACAAAGTATCAGAAAAAAATTAAATTGATACAACTTCAAATTTTGGTCCTAAAAAGGTACAGTGGTAATAAAATTTACCCGTGTTATCTAGAGAGATTTTTTTTTTTTTTAAATAAAAAGAATAAAGTTTTAAAAATATTTCACAAAAGTGGTTGTGCCAAAAACCTGGGCTCATTATTCTATGTAGTTCAATTAACATCACATTTTATTAGGTGGATGCATTATTTTTTACTGTTTTTTGTTAATTTGACCTCCTCAAAAGTGTCACATTAACATTTTTATTGCTGTCTTAGCTTCCTCAGAAAAGATAACTGAGGTTTCCATTGGAGTATCACGTACTCTCTCCATACTACCAGAGCTGGAGTCACCTGGCAAATTTCAGTATAGAGTATCCCTATTCTTGTGAGGGATTTCACAGTATCACTGTACACCCTTCTACCATGAGTCTTTGCTTCATATCTAATAAGTTGCAGGCTTGCTGATTTTTCGGGTTGTTACAAGACCTTCCTTATAAAGCTCTGCTTGAGGGAAGTACATGTGCACAGAGAAGCAGGGAAATTGTATATTGGATTTACCAACAGATTAGTAGTCTTGAATCAGCAAATATGTTTGTGCTTACAATGAGCGCGAGAGATTTTTGTACATATGGAAGCTATACTTATGTTGCAGTCATTGGTATGACTATTGCTCATCTGGAGAGATCTGTGTGCTGTTACCAACACAGCTATGATTTCCTAACACACAATGTGGGCTAACATTGTGAGTGGGAGGTTTTATTACTTGCAGTAGTTTCTGGAGGATGGAGGGTGAACACTGAGAGCACACTATTAATTCCGTGCAACTCTTGATTATCCTTTTTGCTTACAAGCTACAGACATTTTTTCTAGATCTTTTCCCATCGATATGCCTGCCATGTATGCACTAATGAGACAGATTTAGGTCCTCTGTAGTATATTTTTTTCTATCTAAAACTGGTGCAAATAAAACTGATATTCTGAATAAAACTAGTTAGGTATTGCTGTTCATTCCTTTTCCAGATAAACAAAAAAGGCATGCCATTTGAGATACATCTTTGCTTTATTTTGTCTTTATTGTTTGTTAGGACAGTGCAAAAATAGTGTAGTCTAAGTATACCTGTGCTACAAAAGAGTGTTGTATCATTTGAAGTTTCTTTGTTAACCCACCACAGGGCCTAATACAGTTAGTAAAAGTTTGGTTGAAAATATTTGTATAATAAGAATTACCTTAAACTTTTTTGTTCTTCATCTTCATATCTGTGAACTATACAGGCAGAATTTTAGATGAATATCTGGTTATTTTTTCTTTTTTGTTTTTGGTATTAGGCCACTGACATCTGCAATCCAAACCCAGTCATGATGCTTATTCTGTGTGTCTACCTATATGAAAGTCTCCCTCTCTACTTACCCAAGAAGACTATAGAATTTACAGGTTCTCTCCATGCAACTGTTGTTAAACAGGTACTGATAGCATCGAATTTAGATTTGTAGCATTACAAGGTAAAAACACTATATGTATATACATTTCTATATTATATATTTACTACAACAAAGAATGAATGGGTTTCATGTCTTTTGGCTGCTAGATATAGAAGATGGAAGCATGTATTTTTTTTTTTTTTTTTCTCTTCAGGCTTGGGGTCCTAACTTCTGCTGTTGTGTTTTCCCAGTGCACAGAAAAAAAAAAAAACAAAACACCCCAAACTCTACAGATCTGGCAAATCTGAGATAAATATAGAGAGGAATAAGAGATTAACAAGCATAGGAGTGCAATGTACACTGCAATAAGAGTACTCAGAAAAACTGAGGTTGGATAGTCAATGGAAAGGTCTATACTGCTTAGGAAGAAAAATTATCTACCTAGTTATATGAAATACTTTCTTATTTTATAATATCCTTAGTTTGTATTTTGGAACTTAGCTGCAGTACACACCTTTTATAGTCTAAAGTTTAAATAAAAACAGGCTGATTTTTTTTTTTGTTGTGATAGGTGTGTCTGAAAAACCCAAGCAGTAAAACTTTGATGTACAACGCAGTTCTTGTAGGAAGAGATGCTGATGCTTTTTCATTACCTAAAGGAAACACTGTCATCATTGCCCCTAAGTAAGTAATGATTTATTTTTTTTAGTATTATTAACAGGTCTAGCAATACAGAAATATAAACCTATCTTAATAGTGGTGGAACACTAGAAATGTGTTCAACTACAAACAGGGCAAGTTTAGTCAGTATAAAGATCAGGCTTTTTCTCCTTAACCTAGAACAAATCCAGAGTGACTTATCAGTGAGACACTTGAAATTTAGCTCAACAGAGCTTCAAGAGCAGAATACAAGCATTCAGTTCTTTAGAGGAGTCATCTGTGTCCAATAAATATTTTTGCCCCAATATACTGAAAGCTTTAATTTTCAGTTTGGATCTGCTGTTCTTGTGTTTTATTTTTTTGCCCATCTAAAGTTGAAATATCTCCTCCAAACTGATTCACATTTTTTACAATAATGCACTGTGGAAGCATGAGCAGGTAAAAATTCTTTCTTCTAAGACTTTAAGTTTTGTTTCCTGTTCTTAATTGAGGCTCGGCTGGGAATTTAAGACACCATGACACAGGTTTGATAGTAGTGTTAGACTGCTGCTTTTTGCCCCCATACTCCATCCCCAAGACGGAAACTGTTGCAGCTGTGATGTAGTTATTTCTTATATTTTCTTACATATGTTACATTTCTGAAAGCCATCTAAGGATCTTGAGGAGATTTAATTTTGGGAAAACATTAGATTGTTAATGGTTTTGGTAGCAGAAATACTCATAGTGTTTTGTCATCTTCTTGTTCACTAAGTACGTTTTGCTTTCTGTGCTATGTGACTTTATGACTAGATACAGGAATTACACTGATCCCTGTTTAATTGCTGAAGACAAGAGGGATGTAGCAGTGACTGTGACTGTCAGTTAAGACTCTTAAGTTTAGACTGCAAGTCTATTTAATATATTACTTTGGAGATAAAATGGATTAGAGGTTGTAAAAAGGAAAACAAAGCTCAACATTTATATCAAAATAGTGTATGATGAAGAAGAAAAATTTCACATATCTATTGTCAAATTCAAGAAGAATCAACATAAATATAGTGCTCTTTAAGGGTGATTAATATTCAGAATGAAATGACATGCCTATTGTAAAAATATGCAAAAGCGACATAAAGTAAGGGTATGTTTTCAGTGAGCTGTGAGGCTGATATGATTGCATTTTCTTTGCAAATACTTCAAATAAGAATTAACATAAAAATGTAATCCTTGAAAATATCATGTGTTTCTCTGAAAGGTCAATACCATGTCTGTTTTACACTTCACCTTTAAAAAAAACCCCAGAAAACAAGACACGAGTAAATGCGTACAACCTTATAATTGAGCTGCTTGTCATTATATATAACAACAAATGTCTGAGAAAATGGATATAAATAAAAGCTGGTGGAAATTCCAGTCAACCACTGGAGACCTCTGCAGAGTTTACCATAATATAACCTCACATATAATCTTGGTCACTAAATGAAAAATAGGTTTTTTTAATAATTAATAGCTTTCTTAAAATTCTGATGGAAGTGTTTGAGAACTCCAAGCATTGGTTGGGTGGATAGGACTCTTGTAGGTGCTTCATATTACATCACAATATCATAAGTGGGTTTGGAAGTGATAGTAACATGAATAATAAAACAACACCTCTGTTTAATTGATTATGTGTAGGTTTATTGCTATTAGTGCTGATTGATATTCATAGAATCATAGAATCATTAAGGCTGGAAAGACCTTAGGGATCATCAAGTCCAACCATCAACCCACACTACCTAACTCACTAAACCATGTCCCTAAGCACAGCATCTACACGTTTCTTGAACACCTCCAGGGATGGTGACTCCACCACTTCCCTGGTGATCACTCTTCCAGTGAAGAAATTTTTTCTAATATCTAGCCTAAACCTCCCCTGGCGCAACTGGAGGCCATTTCCTCTTGTCCTATCACTTGTTACTGTAGAGAAGAGGCCAGCACCCACCTCACTACACCCTCCTTTCAGGTAGTTGTAGAGAGTGATAAGGTCTCCTCTCAGCCTCCTCTTCTCCAGACTAAACAACCCCAGTTCCCTCAGCTGCTCCTCATAAGACCTGTGCTCCAGACCCTTCACCAGCTTCGTTGCCCTTCTCTGGACCTGCTCCAGCACCTCAGTGTCCTTCTTGTGGTGAGGGGCCCAAAACTGAACACAGGATTCAAGGTGTGGCCTCACCAGTGCCAAGTACAGGGGCACAATCACTTCCCTAGTCCTGCTGGTCACACTATTTCTTTCATGCAGTTTGTTGGGGGTTAAATTTTAAAATTTCTTTAACTACATAGAATGGCATTGCAATTAAAGTATAGAACAGTCAGTATTGGTACGTATTTTGAGATATTCTACTTACAGCTACAAAAATTTAAGTCTTTTTCTGTTTAGAAGTTCTGTATTCTGGTATAGAAAAGCAGAATACATTTAGATTCTACAGTTCTCTTGCTTTTAGAATAATCCTACACATTATAATTTTTCTGACCTTCGTGCCATCTTAAGACATTATTCTCAAAAACTGAGAGTGATTTCGAGGGCTTCAAAGTGCGAGCTTGAGCCACTAAAATTTTCTCATTGATCTGACTTAAATGCAGGACCAATGCAAATCAAGTTACCTTTACCTACTCTAAACTCTCATTCCATGTGGTCTCCCCTTCTCCAGTGTCCTTTCTCATCAGAGACTTCAGCTGTTGCTTGTATGAGAAACCTTTTTTCCCCCCACTTAACTATTCACTTTTACTAATTATTCTGAAGGGTTTTCTACTAATTTATTTTTCAATCTTCAGTGTGGATTTGATTAAGAACATCTAGATATGCCTCACAACATGAATAACAGGATGTCTGACTGTTTAACTCACAAAAACCTATTCAAATTAGGGACCATAAAGTAAATAAGTTGTTAACTTAGGGTAATACTGTAAGGGAAGAGAACTTTCTGTGCTAGTGTGTGTGGGAAGAAATATTAAGCTACGTGCTGAGGTCATAAAAAGCAATGAGGACTTAATATTGTTATTTTTCTATCTATATAGTTCTTTTATTAGAATGTTTTAAGGTGCTCTGAGGCAGAAGATTGAACTAAAAGTATTTTGGAACAAACAACTAAATTAAATTTTTAGCCCTCTTCTCTTACAAAGATTCTTAAGATGTGCTGCGTCAATGACATTTCTGAGTCACAATTTTGTGTCTGTTATTATTATTATTACTCTTACTGTTATTTTGCCTAGGAGACAAACAAATATAAATGTGGAATTCACTAGTCGTTTTCTGTTGAAGCAGTGTTGCTATTGATCTCAAAGACTGTGGGTGGAATAGGTGGTGCCACACTGACATTCTCTCTGAAATCTGAAGTCAAGCATATTGAGCCTGCTGTAAGTTTATGTGTGTATGATTAATATTGTCACAAAATTATTGTTCAGCTGTATGCTGTATCAAACAAAGTTGAGCTGAGGTAAGAATAAAAACGTGAGTTACCATCAGCATTAGCCTTTGACCTATGAATTTTCAGGTTTCCAATATTAGCCTATGTACATGCAGAGAAAAGCCTAGAGGAATATATAAGATTCCTAAGGATATAAGTCAC
The DNA here is from genome assembly GCF_000699245.1 of Pterocles gutturalis. Taxonomy (NCBI): domain Eukaryota; kingdom Metazoa; phylum Chordata; class Aves; order Pterocliformes; family Pteroclidae; genus Pterocles; species Pterocles gutturalis. Next base: position 85,619 of record NW_010134036.1, on the reverse strand, counting down.
ACTTAGATCTTCAGTAAATTTAAAAAATTTTGCACTGATTGCTCTGAAAATAAATCTGGAGCCCTTTCAGCTTATGAATGCTTTTGGAAATTCCATTGCAGAGGTGGTGATATGCCCATTCAGCCTACTGATTTCAGTTGTCAGATGTAAATAGACAGAAAACTTTTTCTAGATGTTGCTAGATTTATTTGTGCTTTTTAACTTTAGATAGTCTTTAGATTTAATATGTATCCCAGAAATGGTCAGAGCAGAGATAGGCATGAGTTCCAGCATTTGTTATCAAACATTCATTGAGCAGATCTGGATAGATCCTCTTCTAAACTTAGATGGCGTTTATGCAATTCTCTTTTTTTCTTTTTTACATGTCTCTCTTTACACCATAGCAATAAACACTGATTTTAGAACGGAAGGTTGGGACAAGAGAAGAAAAATAGACATGTAAAGATAAGAAGGAAAAAAGAGAGCTGGGTTCTTGGCCCTGTGCTATCCCTTCAAAGAACATTTAAACCATGGTGAAGTTTAATGAATGTTTAAAAAGAGATGGGGTTTAACTGTTCTTTGCTGGGGAAAAAAGCCTAGCATTTAAATTATACTAATTTTGTAGTCACCAGTGATCAAACACGTGGTTCTGTTCTTCTGTGTAATGTTTTCCTCTTTGTTTATATATTATACATGAATGCAGTTTTGCAACTTTTTCATACTGATAGAAATTTTTGTTCTCTTTTAGGATATATTAAAGTGCAAATCCCCCTGTTATGAGCTGAAGAAAGTTATTTTAAATGTTACTAATCCCTTCAGAACTGATGGTGAATTCAGGTAGACAACGCTGTAAAGACAAATCTTTAATGATCATGCTATTTTATAAACTCTTTTCCATAATTTTCTTCCCCTTAAAAATGTAAAGCATTGAGGTTAAATTATAGGGTTTTACATTACCAAAATTGTTACGGTCACTATGAAGTGGAAGCTATCATAACAAATAAAGAAGATAAATAAGCCTCAATTGAAATCCATCTCAGTGTAAGCAATAAAGCTAGTTTTAATCAAATGGAGTTCGTGAACCTTGCTTGTATTTTTGTGTTTGGCTGAGGTCCAGCAGAATTCCAAAGAGAAACAAACCATGTTAATTAATAGTTGGTTATTTTTTTCCCCAATCTGCTTTATCCTGCTATTTAAATTATTAAGCATGCAAAAGAAAAAAAGACATGCTTTTGCCTTGGGGCTCACATCACTATCAGTTAATCTGATTTTTCATTTGTATTCATCATAGATGTAACAACTACAGAGCTATAAAAGTTGCTTTCCTGAATACAAAAGAAATAGAGTGCTTTTTTAATGTGATCTGACTCCATATTTTGTCTTTTGTCTACAGAGTTAAGCATTGATTCATGTCATTTACAAGAACTATTTTCCATAATATTTTTAGCTTGTTTTACTGATCTGTTTAATATACATGTTGCATAGGCTACAAACTACATTTCTCTTTCATCCACAGAATAGGTTTGGTATAAATACCTGTAACAGGATTGTTTTCACTGCTGCAGCAGCGTGCTCTGGCAGAAGACTCCTATGTGGCAATATTTAGCTTCTGTCTTTTTTTTTTCAAGTCATTGAGGTGGTCAGTGAGGCCGCCTGTAGTCAGTTCCAAGATGTAGATAACTCTCTTGGAAAGAATAGATTAAAGGGGATGAAGTAATTTAGTTTTATGTACATCATTCAAAAACCGCTTGACAACTGTGTGAAGTAATTATCAATTTGGGCAATATTTGAACCAGTAACCTAAACTAAAAGATCTTTGTATCATGTTTACAGTGTTTTAAACCATTTAGTGTTCCATCAGGGGGTGCATTGCTTAGTTGCAAATAGCACTAGGAAATTCACTTGTGATACCAAAGAAGTAGCTCCTTTACAGAAAACTGGGCTAAAAATCTTAAAACTAGGTGTATAATGTAGTACCATTTAAGAAAAGGACAAATTAAAAATATGAGCGCCTCTTTGACCTTGTGTCAAACGTATAGAAAATGTCAAATTGTTCCAAAAGCTATAAATTCTGCACCCTAAACTCATCCTTGCCTAGCATTTGGCTATTTGTTGGATGTTACCCATTCTGTGAACTAAAGAATCTTTTCTGGTTTTTAAAGTTCCTAGCTTTTAATACTTACATATAACTATATATTTTAAAGATTACTGAATGTTCATACTCCATGAAGAAAAGTTAGTTGAATACTTCTAAAATTATCCATTACATTTTGTTGTGAAATACTGCAGCTATTTCTCTTCCAAGAATAGAAAAGTATTTCTATAGCATAAGATACTCTAGTAAGTAATGTGTGTTATTAGTATTTTTTTAAATAGCAGATTAAACACTTTGGCAGAGAATCAACTAATGTTGACATAAATTATCATAAGTGTTGAAAAGTTTGAATTCCAATCCACAGTTGGTGCTCAACTGGTTGACATTGGCTTTTGAGTTTTTACTATGTACTCTGTAATTTCCCTCTGTTTTTACTCTCTGTGAGTATGGGAAAAATGCAGAAGTCTGGTTTAAAATGAATGAATTGTGTGCTGGTGGCATGTAACAGAAGTTCTACAGTGATACCAAAAGCTAATTCTTGAATAATGACTACCACTAGGTCAATGGTTTATCCACTACTTAGGATGGAAATAATGTGTGCACAATGTAATGTACATAAAAGGAAAAAAGATCAGAATTTTCTAGGAAAAACTAAAGTGAAGCAGTTGCTTGTGGTTTGTCAGAGAAATCACAATTTATCTTAACAGGTTCTTTATTTACAAAACCAAAATAAAATTAACTAACCTTTTTTTCTTGAAATGTAAAAGAATAAATTATTAAATATTTTAATTTAGTACAGATCATAGTATAAATTACATTTTAGAAAATTATTTCAAATTAAAATATGTAAATTATTTGTCTTAATATTGAAATGGGCATTATTTTTCTGTTTTTTAATTTTTCTTCTTTGAAAATTTTTTGAAAAGAAACTTGAAAATTGGTCTGCACATCATGACATGGCTGTAGATCATCCTTGTAGTTACAAATCAAGCAATGGTATTGATGTAGTAGCTTGCTGTATTTCCCAATAACCCTTGAATAATCATCTCAGGATTTTGCATGCTTACATGAGCTTTAAAAATGACCTGACTTAAATTGTGCAAAATGTTATTAAAGAAAGAAGTATTAGCAAATTATTAAATAAATATTTTTAAAAATTGGTTTAAATTTTTTTTACAGTACTTTAAAAATATCTTCAATTGAAAATAATAAGCTTCTTTACCATACCTGTAGATGTGGTGCTTCAGGACATGGTTTAGTGGGTTAGGTGGTGTTGGGTTGACGGTTGGACTTGATGATCCTTGAGGTCTTTTCCAACCTTAATGATTCATTTAAAAGTTAGGATAAACTGAGTTTTTTTTCTTCATTCTGTAAGTTAAAAGTGTGGTGATTATGTGTACTTGCCATTCTCCAGGGTCATTTTGCTGGAATCCACAAGTTGCTTAATGCAGCCAGAGAAAGTACATCAAGCAAGGCAAGTAAAGCAAGAGTGTACATTCAGGTGAGTTCTAAATGGCAATTACTAATTATAATATATTGAATTATACAATTCTATTAGTGTTACATCTTTGTGTGTAGTTGTGTCCAAACCTATTGTAAAGAATTGTAGCTTAGGATGTGGAAATATCATAGAATTATGTAACATTTTAAAAACACTTTACAGATAACTTAAAGAGTGGAGAAAGAGAAATATGGTATAAAATATAAAAATGTCTGTAGTGTGCCATTTGGAAAAAGTGTTAGAGAAACTAGGATTGAAAGACAAACTATTGATGCTGGGGTAGGGGGAACCATGGTGACTTAAGTGACTGAAATGCTGAAAACCTGTTCCAGTTCACTGCAACTGGATTAGTTCTGATTCCTGGAATGAAGGAGGTAGAGGTATTTGAAGATGCAACAGTAAGGTCAAGTCTTTATTTATGAATAAGCAGCCTATAGGATTCTAATTGTATTTAAGTGTAAAATGGTACAGGTTCAGTGTGCTCCTGGAGATACAAGAACAAAATAAGGAGTTATTAGTGCAGATATATTGATATAAGTTAATATAATTTTGTGTCTTGACATTATTGCTTAGCTGACCATGGACAGATTTTCTGATGTAGGAAGTCTGGAAGAAGAGTTCCAAGTAAATGTGGTAAAGATAATAAAATGGCAAAGAAAAAGAAAGAGAGAGCAATTGGAATGGGAGTCAAGGAGAGATATAAAGAAAAGTCTGTGCTTAAGACTTATAGTCTGAAAGAAAGTATTTCTGCCTTCACTATCTTTAATTGTTAGATAGTGAGGTAAATACCGATATCCTTAGATTAACAGGCAGAAATCTTTGCAGCATTAGAGAGGTGAGAACTAAATTTGTGGCATTCCTTAGAAGTGGCCCAGCATAAAGAACTAACACAAATATTTAAAACAATGTTTGGAACTTACCAGATATTAATAATTGCACTGTTGTTTTAATAATTGACAGTTTAATAACTATTTTTCAGTCATAGACTGAAAGTGTTCTAAGTCTTTTTGATGATAAATTTTGCATTCACATATGGGGAAATTTGTTTATGGAGATCCATTTCTCTAGTGTTCTGTCACTTCAACCATGTTTTATAATTATTTATTCATAGAACAGTATTTATAATCATCAGTTGGAATAGTATAATATCTAAAAACCCCAGAAGTAAGAAGTCAGCTTACAGGAAGGATGACCAAAGTGTAACTAATCAGCATTCTCCTCATAGAGGCACGATCTAGATTTGAAAATACACCATCAGCAGCCCTCTTAACAATACATGTGAAAAATACTACAGCACAGAAATTCTATCAGGAAAGAATACTATAGCCACCACTACACTATGACATAGACATTTTAGGTGTCTGCATTAAATGTTATTCTGTCCTTCATTTGTATTCTGTGGGCAGCACTGATTGTCAGTGTCCCACAGTGTGCTTTGTGCACTTACAGCTAAGCTACAAAACCTGCAGATAGGTTTAGCAAGGCCTGTATCCAAGAGAAAATAGCCATGCCTGTTTCGTGTCACACATGCTAGAAAAGAGACTCTGGTCCTAACTGCCAGTTACTCTGATTTCCAAACTCTCAGCCTACTAAACAAATGTTGGTCTTCCTTGATTGACTGTTACTTCTGTTCGTATTTTTTAGCCAAAAAGACATTTAGTCTTTTCTGAATGTAATTCAAAATATGATGTATTAAAGAATCAGTTAGTATCTCCTATGGTGTCTGTTCTGATGGGGGGACATAGGTAACATTTAGATCTCAAATGCCATTAGCATATGCCAGAGTAAAAGGCTCCATCTTCAATTCAAGCAAGAGAAGAAATAAACTGGAAATTATAACACTTTAATTAAAAATTATCTTAGGACAAAACTGTTTTTCTGAAACTACTGTCCAAGGCCTCTTATAAAGAAAGAAAATATAACAGAGCACTCTAGCAACACTAGTATGTTGTACTTAGAGGTATCAGAAGCTGTTGAAGTAGAAAATGATTTTTCATCAGCCTGCGCATTTCAGCTTAATTTATCCCTAGGAAATAATTCAGTCTAAAAAGTGTAATTTTAGTTATACATCCAGGCCTCACTCTTACTGAAATTGATTTCAGGGCATCTTAATTTTTTAGGAATCTCCAGTATTGTTTTGCTATAATTTTAGATATTTCTGTTATCTGTGATAATAGAAGCTACTTAGGTGGTGGTCTTAATAAAATTTTTTTTGTGAATGAAACATTGTGTCATTCATACCAAGCAAGAGACCAACTGTTTAGTCACTGTGGCATGGGCTCATCGTACTGTGACTGGAGAGATATCCCAATCTGAAGCTAGAGCCCAGACAAACTATATCCTGTGCTGTCTAACCTAAAAAATCTAACAGTAGGTCATCTCTGAGACACAGTGTCATTCAGTGGTTGCAGGCAAAACCTCTTGGTCCATGGGAAGCTGAATGATGTCTGGTGAGAAGGATAGTATTTTTTCTTTCATCCAGTTGACATAGTTTTTCTTTTAAGTATTCTATGTATGATGCATGTGCCTGGATTTTTTGTAGTTATGCTATTTTCTATGCTTTTCCAAACCCTTAACACTTCAATTACTATCCTTGGCCTACTTCTGTGTGTCAGCATGTTCTACTCACTGTGTGAGGAGGAGAACCATCTGGAGAGATGCATACCATGTGTCCCAGGAATTCTAATATAAAACTACCCATAAGTAGTTTTCAAGCATGTTGGTATTTTTACTGATGTCTATTAAAAAAACCAAAAAAGTATTGAATGACCGTAAAAGTTCAAGGTTATGTTTAATAGATAACTTTCCTTCATAGATTTATTTCCGTAAAACTAGGAAGTGGTAAAGGTATACTAATGATTCACTAGTAGTCCTATTCTAAGCAGTTTAGAGTATGTGTTACAGTGTCCATGAGTCATAAGGATGGCTTATGATTGGACAGGTTGAGTTGCAAAAAAAAAACTGTGGATGTGGATAAATATTTTTACATCAAGAAAAACGCTTTTTAAAACAAAGTGACCATTAATTAATGAATTTCAAGTCAAGCTTTGCAGAATATTATGTATAGATTTTTAATCTATTTACTTTTTTTTTTAATTTATTTTTTTTACCAGAGATAATAGCAGGAATTCAAAATATTTTGTTTTCTGGATTTTGTTCTTATGCTTTTTGTTCTAAGAAGTTTCATGTGTCAAGGAAAGAATTACATTAAACAGAATACCTGTATTTACTTACTGATAGGATAAAGAAAAAAGGAAGATCTAAAAGGCTTCATTGTGTGTAAAATAGGGCATGAGATACAGCACAAATACTTGTTGCTTCAGAAAATATTGTTTGGAAATACTCTATCAGGAGTCATCACAAATCTGATTAATATTTCATATATTATAAATTGATCTATATGAATGTAAGACATAATACCTCTTTTAGGAAGCTTCTGTTTTACTTTCTATCCTAATTTATTTTTCTGAGATCACAAAACTTGTTACAGTGTGTGATGGGTTTGCCCTTGGCTGAAGGCCAATCCACACACACAACGATAGGGGAGAGAATTAAAGGGGTAAAGGGAAAAAAGGACTCTTGGGTTGAGATAAGAACAATTTAATAACTAAACTACAATAATATTGAAAATAATACTATATACAAATATGCAAATGAGTGATACACAGTGATACTGCCCCCCCACCCGATGACCAAGGTTCAGCCTGTTCCTGGCTAATGATCCTGGAGCAGGGAGAGTCCCAAAACCGCACTCACGGAACAGAGATAACAGTGCGAGCATCCCAGACCGAGAGCTGACCGGGGTCGGGGTGGGGAGAGAAGGCCTTGAGAGAGCGACCACCTGCAGTGAGATGATCTCGGAAGAAAAAGGTGACCCAGAACAAAAAAGGCCGATCTTCTGGAGGGTGCTCACCTATATACTGAGCATGACGTGTATGTTATGGAATAGATTATTGGCCACTTTGGGTCTCAATCCTGAACCTAAGATCAAATCCTGGGCTAGTAACTGGGGCTGTGCTCCCTCATAGCTTCTCTGGTTTGTGGACAGCCAGAGAAGCTGAAGGACCTTGGCAGCCGCGTAAACATGACTTTTTATCAGCTTTCTTCTGAGCACAAATCCAAAACACAGCCTCTTGCTAGCTATTATGAAGAAAGTTAACTCAGCTTAACTCAGAACACAGTGTCGTACCACCCTTATCATAAAGAATTTCTTCCTTAGATCCAATCAAAAGCTACCTTATTTTAGTTTAAAACTGTCACCCCTTGTCCTGACGCTACAGGCCCTTGTAAAAAGTCTTTCTTCATCTTTCTTATAAACCATCTTTAAATATTGAAAGGCCAGAATAAGGTCTTCCTGGAGCCTTCTCTTCTCCAGGCTGAACAACCCCAACTCTCTCAGCCTGTCCTCGTATGGGAGGTGCTCCAGCCCTCTGATCATCTTCATGGCCCTCCTCTGGACTTGCTCCAACAGGTCCATGTCTGTCTTGTGCTGAGGACTCCAGAGCTGGATGCAGTACTCCAGGTACTCACCAGAGCGGAGCAGAGGGTGAGAATCACCTTCCTCAACCTGCTGGTCATGGTTCTTTTGATGCAGCCCAGAATATGACTGGCTTTCTGGGCTGTGAGCATACATTGCTGGCTCATGTCTGATTTTTCATCTGGCAATATCCCCAACTCCTCCTCCACAGGGCTGCCATTCATACTCCAGTCTGTATTAATACTGGGGAGTGTGTTGACCCAGGTGCGGCAAACTGTCTGTGTAGACTTATTTTATGGCAGCATTAAGCTCTTCTGCCTAGTCCATTTCCTTATTTCTCTGTATAGTGAAAGGGGATGTATTGAGACAGACCGAAAGTGTCTTTATACCTTCCTGATCTTAACTATAGTCCTTTTGTTTTTTTTTTTTTACTGCATGAAATGCTATTTCTTTTTGTTATAGAAGAATGGAACACACTATACATGTCTTCCACAACACAGCTTTATTTCCCTTTCCCTTCACTTATCTGCAGGTGCTTTGTTGATTGGGGTGAGAATAAATTTACAGAGAGACATTCAGTACCACATCAAATCAGTGCAATGCATTTCTCTGTCATTCGACTCCAAAAACAGGGCTTATTCAATGTGTAGTTCACCCCAGTGAATAAATGGGTTGTACTCTTTATGTTCTTTAAGTTTAATGTATTTTCATGTAATATGCTTATTAGGTTATCATTTTTTCATTAAGCTTTTGAGCAGTTTTTTATTTTTACAGTGATTCTTCTGCTGTAGTCTCTGTTTTTGCAATCATGACTTGGCATTCTGATTTAAAGATAAAGCATTAAAAGAGATGACATTTTATATAAAATTTGTATTTTTTCATTTTTATGTGAGATACTTATTTGTAAGTGCAGAATAAATAGTATGTTATACTCGTGTACCTCAGAGATAATTTTCCTTTCTGAAAAATGGCATTTAAATGTAGATATTAAAATGAATCTCCAGGGTAACACATTCTGAGAATTTTACAAGTCCATGTATTAAAGGTTGTGTATTTTTTTTTTTAGCCCAGCAAGATTAACTATTTTAAGAGAGACCCAATAGCTATCAAATGCTGTACATAATAATTGTTAGCTGAAAGCTGGTTCATCCAATTTTACTGCTAGAGGAGAATCACTTTTGTGTGTGGATAATATTAAACTTGAATCTAGAGCTGAAACTCTACTTGCAGTATTTTTTGGAGATACGTTACAGTATTGTTTTCAGCACCTGTAAGCTCTGTGCTTGTTGTAAATTAAGCAAAGCTCTCCTTCCATAAATGTAACTGCACAGTCTTTACTCCTGTCAACACTGGTAGAAATTATTTGTGAGGAAGGCTAGAAAAAGCTATAAAGTAATATCAAGGAAATACGATGGTAGGAAGCACAATTTGCTTTGAGGGGATGGGAATAAGCCAAGATTTTGTTCTAAGTTGTTTTTTTTCAAGTATATCTGTTCAAGTACACTTGAAAAGCGATATCGTCATGAACAGAGTTAAGGTGTTTAGGTTAAGGTTCATCCCCTTCACTCCTGTCTCAGAGAAATCCTTGATTGCCTTTTGTTGCTTGTGAATAATTATCTGCAGCGTTAGTGAATATATATAGATCATTCCTGTAGACTTGATGTAAAAGGGGTATGGAGGGACAAATTTTCTTATTCCCAGACTTTCTTATCCCCTCTTTTCAGGGCTATAACCCTGTGGAAATGAACCATGTATGTGTACTAAATTAACCGAAACAAGAAGAGAATTATTTTTAGTGGAAATTGCATGAAGAGCTTCTCTTATGAGATTTGATGCTTCCTAGCAAGATGATGAACTACCTATTGACATGGGGATTTTACATCCCTAATTCCTCATTGTGTGTGGTATAAATTCCCCAAATACTTGTTCAAAGAGCCAAGAGTGAACCTAACATTTGTACAGAAAATAATGGAAAATTATATCCCAGTTTAGTTATTCTGTGAGCAGAAGCATTGTAAACCATGTGTACAAAAGTAAATTTCAAGTGGTTTTTTTTTTGTTTGTTTAATAATTCTTGTGAAGGAAAAAAAAGAGGAAAAGAAAAGATCTGAGGAATATTTTAGAAAAAAACTATTTTAGGTAATTATTTCCGCTCAAATATTTAAAAAGACAAGGATTTTGAGAATGGCAAATGTAAGACGCCAAATTCAGTCTGTTTGGAAATCAGCACTGTAAGTAAGAGAAATTTTTTATACCAGGTAGAGATAGTGGCAACATCAGCTCCTGATTTTTAGTCATGAAATATGCAGATGTTCCACTATCTGTGTTGGACTTTTTCTTAAGTAATTGTGCACTGTTTCATCTAAGAAAAAAACATGGCTCACAGTTTTAATAAATTTTTATACTATTGATCTATTGCAGTTTGTCAATCCCTGGTACACAGAATTATGGGATTCCAATGGGATCACTCTTAACATTTGGTAGGGTTAGTGTAAAATCCATCTTTTACTTCGCTTTACTGATTTTGTTTGTCAAAAAAGTGATATCGTCTCTTAAATAACAAAATAAGTAGATTTTTTGTTAAATTTCTTAAACATATTGCTGTCCTAGGGCTTGGTAAGGTTAGATAACATTGTATAAAGTCATCCCAGTTTTAGAGTAAGATATGTTGTGATGTATTTTTTTATTATTAAAAATATAAACAAAAAAATAAATATCAACTTGCATGTTATTTTTAAGCTTAAATTTACAAAGGTAGATTTGTATTTAAAAATCTATAGGGAAAACATGCAGGAAGCTGTCTTTGAATTTGTTATGTATTTATAATAAAAATTATCAGTTAAAACATTTATCTGTCCCTTGTGAGTTATAAATACTCATGAATAGCATGGAGAAGGATGACAAATCGGTTCGCTGTATGGTGGTCATTGTTTGAAACAGTGGTGCATGGTGAGATTATTTAAGTAGCTTAGAGACTTCACAAAAATGCTTGTGATTTGAAGCAAAATAGAGTGTCTTGAAGAATGTAATACTTAAATACTTAAATTAGAAAGTTGCATTTAGTGAAAAACTTTTCTAAATTATTTAGAGAAAGTTTTACTATTGTGGTGTAGCAATACAAAACCCAAAATGTTACAATTTTGTTACATTTTGAATTTCCCCTTCACTGGACAAAGTTCCTTTCCAGATGGTATTAGAAACAGAGCTGAAGTTTAGAGAGAGTAGAGTTTAAACCATGAATTCTGACTGGTAGTATATCGAAGGTTTCCAGTAAATCACTGGAGACATAACCAGACTTTCCAAAGCTGTAGGCTAGAACCTCTATTTACTAGATAGTTCCCTTTTTTTACATACATGAGCTGCTGATATATTTTATAATTAAGCTAGTAAAATGATTGCCTAAAAGTGCATATCACAAAAAAAAAATAAAAATCTAGTATTCTGTAATATAGAAGTATATACCAGGAATTACAGTTAATGTTTAAAAAGCCTTCTAAGTTAAAATGTATTCTTTTTATTTTTTTTTAATGTTAATGTTCTGTTAAAGGTATTTTTACCCCTAGGTAGGCAGATAAAAGTTAATAGGTACAGTTAGCTCTGAGGACGGTATCTGGATAAGGTAATTGAGTTATCATGAATAAAACAAAATGCTTACCTCTTCTTTAAAAAGAGGAGACTGTTGAGCTAAAAAGAAGATAAAGTGAGAGAAAAAAAATGAGGCTTAGAAAAATTTAGGTAAGAGGAGATCTACTTCTCTGAAGTGGGCAAAGAAAGACTCTTACTTCTGCAAATCAGTTTCTATAAGAAGCAGCAGTCTGAAGACGTGTCCACAAGGTCTATGAATGTAAGTCCTAGAGTAAGCACAATGCATTTGAACTGAATTTGGATTGAAAATATTTAGATGTATTTCTATAGAGTAGTTTTGTGAGGAAAAATTGGAAAGACGGAAAGGAAGACAGGTAAGAGCATCAGATGAATGCAAGGTCTTGCTGCTTCATGATGTACCAGAGAACAGTTCTTTGCCTATCCCCACAGAATATTGAAATGATAAAAAGAAGAATTGGGACTGAATTGTCACAAAAAATGTTATTGGGCTGGAATACTTTTGACTATTATAATTTTTTTTTAAGTGTGGAATTTTTCTTACATGAGTACTGCAGAGATATTATACAAGTTAATTGAGAGGAGCACGTTCTGGCTCTGCTGTAAATATGACTACTAACTTAAGTGGAAGAGGTGGTATTTAACATTATTGGTAGGTAGATGGTTCCAAAATGTGGTTGTTTTTTTCTTGAAAACATTTGCTTTTCCAGTATTTACTCATAAAAAGGGAAAACTATGTATTACTAATAGAAATGTCCAGCTTTAGTGTATTGCTTTATTTTTTTTTCCTTTTAGTTCTGAAAATAACATATTAAATTGTAAAAATGGTGTACTGCTTGAAGATCCAAATGAAGAGAACAACTTAGATTACTGTAAGTACTTCTGTACAATACCTCTTGTGTCACTACAGTAGAAATTAGAGTGTCTACATAAGAAAGATTTTGACATCTAAAGTAATAATTATTTATTCATAGGATAGTGTGTCTTCTGATATATTTAATTTAGTGAAATGATCTCTAAGGTTGCACTGCAGTTCTAATGACTTTACCCTTAAAAAAGAAAAAAAAAGAAATCTCTTTTTCTTCTTTTAAGGGCCCATAGGTTGTCTTCATGGAATTCTGATGTGGAGCCTTTGCAGTTTGCCTGATGTATTTTTGAAAATACTCATCAACAAGGATTGTGCATTTCTTGCTCTTACTTCCTATGAAATGTCAGTCAACAGTTCTGTCAAATGTATTAATCTGGAACTATAGACTTTTCTGAGACTGTTGAAAGTCCACTTCAGCAAAATTTAATTTTGTCCTCTTGGAAAATATTGTTGTGTTTCCATGAGGTCATATGGAAAGCAGATTTGTAATCTGAATATTCTAGCCCTTCTAGACATATTTATTGTTTTGTATTGTATTCTGAGATGTGATTAACAACCAACTAATACACACTTCATAAAAAAAAAAAGTACCTCACTTCATTGCTTAAGGTACATACAACTATTGTACCAATCTGTGAATAGCTTACGAAGGTTTGTGGCTGCAGTCAGATTGGAGCTACAGAGACATTTTTAATGGCATTTCAGCTCTTTGTAAACAAAATTATGTTTTCATTTCTTGTAGAAGTGCATTTCTGCTTTGGGAATAGCTCCACATTGTTCTCTCTATAACATGGTGAACAAAACTTAAATAAGAGTGTTCTGCACTATTAAGGGTCAAGAGTTCTAAGTGGAGGGTAATAGGAATAAGGATTTTTTTTTTTTTTTGTCTTGGAGCAGTCATAATAAAAATGAAGAAGATGGTAAAAAAAAAAAATCTAAGTTTTAAAAAAAATGTTACTTCTTGGCCATTGTTTTAATTTGACAGAATACAGAGAGAAAGTGAGGAGGGAGGGCTCTCACCAGACTAATTTAGTCTGCTCCACAGTTTGACATACTTTGAATGGGGAACACTTGAATAGGAGACAAGTTGGGGAGTTAGTGCCTGATTTAGTCAAAAATTAGTTGCAGTTAGGGCTGCTTTACCCTATTTGGTGGAAGGGTAAAACTGGGACTTGGGTCCTGTTTGTAGTTTTGGGGGGTATTTTTGGCCATTGTTTATGTAGGTTTGGAAACATCAAATTCATATCAAACGTCACTGTTGGTTGAAGTGTGACTATTGGAAACTTCCTATATTGATTGGAAAAGAATGTGGACTATGGAGAGAAAAGGTAGATGGTGGCTTCACCTTTCTTCAGCTTTGTTCTTGGTGGTTTTTTTGGGGGTGATTCCGTTTTATTTAATTGGCCAGAGTTTGGCATATGTTTCTTATGTGATATTCACTCATTTCTGTTGCCTGCATTTCAATTCTATTCTTAAGTCTGCTGAACTTCCTGGAAGGTGAACAAGCCAAGGCTGAACGTAAGTCTAGTTCTAAAGTATTCTGCATTATCAAAGTATGGTCAGCAGATGAAAAAAATTCATCAATAAAGTAGTCAGACCCTTCTAGATTTAACCTGAAGATTAGTGGTGTCTTATGAAGAAAGCACCTTGTCAGCATAATGCTTTTGTGAAAGCATTGCAAAGAAAGCAAGCTTGTCAGTATTTAGTTTTTTGTACACTGTGGAGGATTTTGGACTATAACGTCACATAGTTACTACCACTGAGGGCAAGACTGTTTAAATAGTAGTAAACAGTACTCTTCTTTCTGGCAGGAGTTGGCATTTGCTTATGGGCTGTACATCCTTAAAGAGTTTTTTTGATGGAGAGAACTCTGTTTTCCCTGTTTTTGTTTCAGTGCACAGAATAAGAACACAAGTACTTAACAAAATGTGTTTAGACATACAGTATGCAAATTGTAGCACATTTACACAAGTGTAACCATAAATACTGGTTACTGATTACAAGTGTACCTTAAACACTGATTACTGCAGGAGACTGTATACAGTATCCATATATTTAAACTCAGACAGCTGCATTATTTCACAGCCTGTGCTGTTGTTTCTAAACAACTGTTTAAACTTATGTTCACAGCTGACCAGTCCAGCCTCCTGCATGAGTTCTTCAGTCCAACGGAAAAACTGTTCTTGGAAGGGAGAAGTTCTGCGGGCTTGGATATTCACTTTCTTCCCTTTAATCTGGAAAAACGTTACTGTACTGTCATTCTGCTTAATGAACTGGTAAGGATAGAAAGTATGTTCTCTGAGTGGTTTTCACGTGATAGCCTAGTCAGTTAATAACACAGTACATTTGCTAGTTATGTGTGAATAGGGTAAATGAATACACATATTGATTATGTACATATCTTAAGGTAATGTTTTGCACGCACATGCAACTATAAAGATGTGATTTGTGTGCTAACTTTTGGAAATTAAAATATTTTCACTTTCTTTTTTTTTTCTTTTTTTTTTTAAATACAGTATTTGTATAATTCTTGGAGTAAAATGTTACTTAAGAAGTTGGTTAGAGATTTACATACCGTTAGAGGCTTCAGCAAAGAAATTTAAACCAAAGTTTACTGCCCTTTCACCTCTGCATAATTAGAATTGCATGAAATGTTGCAAGTTACTTTTCACAGTAAAATGATTACAAATAAATATAATTCTGCTATGAATGTTACTTTGGTGGCTTTTCTGGTTAACACAGCTTCAAAACATATATAGAATTTAAATAATTTATCTTGATATGGGAGCAAGAATAATGCTTTTGGATGAGACAGGCAGGGAAGGATAAAGTCTTCACTGTACTTTGTACTTCTCCCTGTATTTGTCACTTTATCTATGATATGCTGACAAAGTAGAGTAATAATTATTTTCCTTACTCTGTGTCTTTTAAATTTTTCTGCCAATCCAAATTGCATTCAGTCATTACCAGTATAGGTAAAACTTTTGAACAGATTGTACATGAATACTGACTCCATTACCTTTCAATTTCTCTTGACTCATGTAGCCTGAATTTTGCCATACCTGCTTAATTGAAATTTGTTTCATCAAATTACCAAGACCTGGTTTTGACCAGCGTTTACTGCTTAAAATGCACACTCCTGCTTCTTTGATGTCCCTGATCATTCCTTGATCGGAATGGTCACAATCTTTTTATTTCAGTGTCTTTAGTTCATTTTTTCACCACTTTAACCTCTCTGTTGTGTTTTGTCTCTAGCTGTCAATGTTTTTCACTGTCCTGTTGTTTTTCTAATCTTTTACGTGTAGTTGATCTCAAGGCTTGCATTCTGCTTCTTTCTTTCATGATACTACCTCTGTGTTTCAGGTTTCCCTCTGTGCAATCACATGCATCTGCCATTCTCTCTGCCACATTTTCATGATTTGTAACAGCACATCCAAAATTAAATGACTTGTTCTTTTTCTCCTGCATGTTCTCAGATTCCATATTTTTCGTTACTGTAGAACAAGAGACTTCTGCTAGGGTTTAGCGTTTGTATCATTGGTGTTTGTTTTTATTGTTCAACCAGAACTTTGTCTGTGCCATCTGGCCAACTTTTTTCCTTGCTTTTAAATGAAAATACAACTAATGCAATGATACCCAAACCTGTCTATCTGACCCTGTTCAATATTTGAAACTGCTGGCCATTTTTTAAGAAAGCAAGCCATATGGCTGCAAGCCTTAAAGAGTGTGCAGTTCACTTTAGTTTCTTGAAAATTACCAGAGAGATAGAAGACAGTCTGTCAAAGCCCACAGTGAGCTCATGCCATAGCCTTACCTTATTGATAGCCCAGAATCACCCACAAAGAGGCTGCATAAATGTTCCTATGTCAGAGAATAGTGATCTTTGTGGATGGTTCAATGAAAATTCAATGCAGTGCTTAGCATAATTCAAAAAGAGAAATTATTAGGAATGAAATGGACATCAAACTGTTGACATTGTTGCCTGCAGTGGTGATGTAGAAACGCCTAAGTTTAGACACCTAGCTACTAGTAACTGTTCTTAACAAAGAACTAGCTGACCTTATCATAGTAGGAAGCATTAATGCCTCAGAGAAGCCACTGTTATGTCCTGTATGATAACTGTTTCTGGAACACCTGGTCCTTTCAGCTTAGCTGAGTAGGTGGGATGCATTTAAAGGCCGCTGAAAGGGCAAAATTTTTGATTTGTAACACCTCAGGTTAGAAAAATTAAGTCCCATCTACATAATTGTATCATTTGTAAGAAAATGTGGTAAATCTCCTAGGGAGAGATGAAACTGCAAGATAGCTAGCATGATTTTAGAGGTATACAGTAATGGCACAGGAAGAAATCAGCTTGCTTAAATACTGTGTATATGGCTGCAATATTTCAATCATACTATTATCTAATTGACAGTTGTAGCTACCACATGGTATGACGATCAAATGGCTTCATACAATGATGAGACTTGTATCATTCAAACGTGGACTTGTGCTGTACATAACCTAATAAATAATTTAATTTAACATTTCTGTAATTTCTTCCTACCTACATTTCCTACCATTTTTGCAAATGGACCAAAATAGTAATCAGAGTAAGTCTGCTTCTTCCTTTCCATCAATGAAGAAGGTATTGAGTTTCAAATCACTAGTTATACTTAAATCTGACTAGGAATCCTATCTGTCCTTGTATCAGCTATATATCTGTAATAAAAGCAAGAAGATACACTGATTCAAGTTTGTTGGCCTACTCAAGTATGTTGCTCAAATTGTTTAGAAATAATCTGTATGTTAACTTTTCTAAGGTTTGAAATGACAACATAAGTTGTTTATAACATTTCTCAAGGATTTGTTTTGATTTTTCTTTATTTTTTGAAGAAAAATTGAAACTGACATTCTTCAAATTTTTAGCACAGATCTTTTCAGAGAAGAAATTATATATTGGCTAACAGAACTAGGTTACTTTTTCTCTGTATCTTTGTTTCTGGTAGCTAATTTAAACATGAACAACCTGTGATTTCAATTATAAAAATTTATTAAGTCATAGTTTAAGGGCAGCAGTCCAGACTTTCACAGCTAGATGTCTACTATAAAATGTAATGATTTATTAAGAGAACACTTTACTAATCTGCTGTTCATAATTGCTGACTTGCATGGAGAACTGCAAATTCATAGTAGCTATACGTTCTTTTGAAATATCACTTAGCAATGGGATTAGATAAATTGGTAGTTCAACAGCTATTTAATTAGCTATTTCTGTTAACAACAAACCCTACAAGATGTTGATGCTATCCTGTTTGCAGCTGATCGAAAATGGAAATAGAAAGCATTAAAACCGTGGGGATACTAGCTAAACTCTCAAAATATGGTAAAATGCCCATTCTGTTCTAAAGCATTAGGAAAAACCTCTGCAGAAAGAAAACAAGATCTGCATTCTATGGAGATCAAAAAGCAAGAATTCTTCAAATCAAAGAGGGAAAAGGGGAAGTTTGTTCCTACCTATAATCATATTGATGTCAGCAATGACAAGAAAAGTAATTGATAGTAGAATGGCATCCTAGCAACCAGTACCTTCATGAAATTAGTTGTGTATTCCTGTGAGCTTGTTAATGGTCCTTATGGAGCCAAAATACTGTGTTGAACAGGAAGAGTTCCTGTTTAAATTGGTTCCCAGGAGTGGCTATTAGTTTGTGTGTGGGAAACCAATGTTGCTGTAGGTTTCTTTAATCCTTCTCAAGGAAGATTTGCCTGAACTCTTGAACCAAGGAAGGGGAGAAAATGCCATCAAAGTTGAATAGTGTTCCTTGTGCTGGGTCAGAAACATAATTGCAGTATTTTCAACCTTAACATAAATATCTGTGAAACTATGAATAAACGTAAAATAAAAAGCAGGCTTGTCTTATGTCATTGACCAATATTAAAGGGAAAATATTGCACTGGTTGTCAGATGGACTAAATTACATAAATAAATTATTTTGTTCATACTTGAAGAATAAGAGACAGAATATGCATTTTTAGGGCCAAGTTTTACAGAATGAGGTTTATGGAAATTAAGGCATGACCTTATGTGCAAATTATATCAGTTGCAGCAGCATTTTTTCCTTTACATTGTAATCAGTAGAAGCTAACATTGTCCAAAACCAAGTTTGAGGTAAACAAAAAGAAGTTATCAAAGCAATAGTAATATATAATTAAATCTCCTGCCTCGTTCAGATAGATACATAGGTACCTAACGTAGTTATATTTTAGTTTTCGGATGTTCTGATTGTGACCTTTGTAATTTGGAGAACTTTTAGTGAATCTTCTTTTTTTAAATATTTTTCTTTCATTTGCACCTTACTTTTTTGTCTCGTCTATGATTTAAAGTGTTGCTTCTCTGCTAATTAATTTATCATTTCCTGTATGACAAATTACTGTCCTTGTTCTCGGTCACATTTGTTTACTTTTAAGCTTCTGTAAGTTTTCCATTATTTTTGATAAAATAATTTGTTGACTTTATTTCCTCTTAATGGAGAATTTGTACATGATGCTAACCTGCCTTGACGCCTGCCTTTTTTTTTTTTTTTTCTCTATGGAGAAATGTTACTGGCTCAAAATGACTGTAAACACTTTTTAAAAAGAGTTCTTAATAGTGAAGAGCAATGAATTAAGCTCATGTATATGTTTAAATTATGTGTGGCTATAAACACATAATTAGAATTCACTTTGTTGCTGTATTTATGGGTCAGGGTATCCTAATTCAGTTAAACCATAAGAGGAGTTGAAAAGGATTCAACTTGTTGAAATTTCTTGGCTCTTCAGATTTAATATTCTCAATTGAAGGTACTTTATTATCATAGCAGGGTTTGAAATTATCCTTTTCTTTTACTTAAACTTAGTTTTAAAATAATGGGTCTCCTGAATGTGTAAATTATTTCACAAGTCAGATCCTAAGTATTACTAGGTTACCTCTGGTTTTTAATATTTTGCCTTCTGTTCTGCATGAGTTGCTTTCTGATTTGTGTGGATGTTTGTATTTTTGTGTTTCAGATTGGAGAATTTGTATACCTGATAGAGGGAACAGGTGATATACCTTTGCCTTCAAGACTGCTTCCAATGGATAGTCCAAATGTTTTGCATGTTAACAGTACCTCAGAAGGTAAAGTGAATAGAAGGGAGAAGAGTAAAGTAGAGCAAATCATTACCCTTTGCAAATATTCTTTAGTTCACATGCATTTTTTTTAAAAAAAGTAACACATCTGTCAAAAGCAGTTGTTTATAGTGAATTGTAAAAAAGATATTACAGTGTAAGTATGAGATATTTATTTTAATGTTGTTCTGTTCATTCACTTTAGGGCAGCAGCTAGTTGTTTTCTGTCTTCTTCAGCTTTCAATATAAACTACATAAATACTTTTTCATAATTTCTCTTTTCTACTTCAGAATGTAGGTTGTAGCCAGATAAACCAGGACAAGTCATCTTTACCTAGAATTTTTCTAGTTTTAAAACATGAGTTTTGTATGCATTGTTGTGATTTGGCAGGCAATCCAATATTTTGTCTTCAAACAGCCAGTACTAAACTGCTGTCAGTCCTGTGTCAGAAACTGTGTAGGTATTATTTGAAATAATTACTGGTGGCTTCTCTTAGAGGGAATACAACATCATCCAGAGGGATAAAAGAGTGGCTGTGTTGTGTAGGTACCAGGAATACTTTAGTAAACTTTCATTGCCATGCTGATTGTAGTAACACTAACGTCTGGGGTTTTGATTAACTAGCAAAACCAACTTTTGATTTGTATTGCAGTCTGTGTTAGTTTTTATTTTCCCATTATGGTTAAAAATAAAAAAGGGTATTACTGGAGTAATTATCATATACTAGAGTAAGAACGTGTAACTAAATATCAAAGAAATTTTGTATTGTGGCTTTTTGTTGAAGATCAGATTTTAAATACTCTATGCAGTTATACTAGAAGCTGACAAATGTAGAGTTTTTGTTTGTTTTTTTAATTTAATAGGTCTGAATGCAGTAGAGCCAGTTTTATATTTGAAATGTGGCTTTGCTCAGATTCTTGAAGAAAATCTGAGGATTCCATTGATCAATGAGTCAAGAGAAAGGGCTCTGGCTATTGCTGCACAACAGCAGATGTCAGCTCTTGAATATGAAAGAAGAAGGATGACAGGGACTCTACAGAGCAGTAGTGTTCGAGTTGCAACTGCGTTGTTAGGGCTGTCCAGAGTAGAGGTGAGAAACACAGTAAACTGTTAATATAATTATTTCATTGTTCTTGATTTGTAGGACTGAATTTTTTAAGTTTCAGTGTAAAGTCATTTTTTTTTAAATGTTCTGTAATCTGACAGTTGCTAATCCCAATTCCCCTCAAATGCTGCAATAGTTTGCATGTCCATTCTGAAGCTGCTTCCTCACTCCATGCTATTAAGAAGAGCTTCCTTTAAGAAGTCCTGTCTGCAGTTAAAAAGATCACTAACATTTTACCTCAGTTAGCTTCTGAAAAATACCATTGATTAATAAAAAGCTTTCATGATCTTTGTAATAGATATCCACACTAGTATCCTTCCTTACGCACATTATTGTAAGAAATTAAAATTCTGAAACAGGATTTTTTCTCTTTTTTATTGTGTTGTGAGGATTTTTTGGGGTTTTTTGGGTTTCTTGCTCTCTCTCTTTTATATATATACGTATATATATATGTATATATATAAGAATAGACCTTGAGAATAAATCAAGGAGCAGGAAAGACTTTTTCTTGTCTTGTAATCAATACAAGATAGTTTTGGAACACTGCAAGTCTTCCTTATAAGCTATAGATCCCTACTTATATATCATTGCAACCTAGAGATATTTTCCCAAGATTTCAACATCTAGAAAAAAAAAATCCTCCCAAGGTTGTCCAATGAACATTAAGTTAGTATTTATGAATAAATTTAGAATAGCAACATTGTCAAACAAGCAGACTTTTTTCTCATGTAGAATTCAACCTGTTAGGACATTGTGCATTTTCTTTCTATGCTGCTGTCCATATGATTAAACAACATTGAGTATTTTTATCTTAGTACATCATGGTGGTGGTGATGAGTTTTAGTTTTTATCAATGGAAAATGAGCAGAGACCTTGTGCACTTGAAGCTGTGGCTTCTGCTGCTTGGCTGATGTGGCAGAATCTCATCCTACATCTGTCCACCTCTGATCTTCAAATTTGTGCTCTTCATAGTCCCCCTGGATTCAGAAAGGATTCTGTGATTTTCCATGTGATGATGGAAAAGTTTTAAGATCAGTTTGAACAGTTTGCTTTTTTAGATACAAGTGGATTTTCTTTTGAGAAAGAAACGTGGTGCCCTTGAATAGAGAAGATACTGTAATTAAAAAGTTACATTAGATAGCTTGAAAGGGAATGAACTCTTCACAAAAAGATCTGTGGTCAGATTTCAATTTGATGAAGTTATAACTGGGACCAGTATCTTTTATATTACATCACTAATCTTTTGTACAGCATTAAGAAAGATGGCAAACATGATTGATCACAGGGATTCTGAGAGACTGAGATAATAAAATTCTTTTAGTCATGAGGAACAGTTTTAGAAGTTAATTCCTGGAAGGAATAAATGGGGTTAAATTAGGATTTGGAAAACAGTAATATGCAAGGAAAGAGTAAGGTGCCTCAGCACACTGTAAAAGAATCTGCCATCCTTTATACATAGAAAGTGCAGATGGTAAATTTAAGCAAATACCTTGGAAAATCAATGAGTTTTTGAAAAATATCAAGTTTAATTCTGATGCTTTATATACCCTCCAATCCTTTTTTGAAAATTTATTCTAAAAAAATAAATTAATCCTGGGCACTGAATGCAAATACTGTTCCTAACTGGTAATAATAGTTCCACACTTGAAATATGATGAGCCATTATGTTGATGAAGTACACGTTGGAGTCTGTCTTATTGTAGCACAGCAGCCTTAGACCTGCAATTGATAAAGACAGTTAAAAAAAAAAAAATCTGTTTAACTCTCACTGCACTGAAAAATACTAAAAAGGAGAGCAGCTGCAGCATTTATCTGAATTGTGTCAGGCAGATTTTCCTTTGATGCAACAGGATTTAGTCTTGTGTGTGTTTGCAGGATTTTCTTTTCCCGTTTCAAGAAGATATAGATCTCATTAAAAATATTTTCATCTACTCTTTGACAAGGTACCAGAAAATATTTGAAATGTTCGTAGACTATACAATTCTAACCAGCTGTCTTTTTGCCTAACGTATCTTTAAAAATGAGATAGCATGAACAAGGGTCTTAAAATAAAGTACTTCAGTGATTTTTTTTTGATCATAAGATATCTCTTCAAGATAATTAGAATTTAAATGTTTTCAGTGCTCCACCAAAGGTCATCTTACAGTTATTTTGTTAGTTAAGACCTCCCAAAGCTTTTTAATCATGTTGGATTTTATTTCAGTGTTGGTAAATAATCGACTTACCAAAATCAGGTGTAGGTATAAATACATATTTGAATATGCAGAAGTTCAAAGTAAAATTTAAACTGGTAAATATATGTAATAATTTTAGTTTGGAACTTCGCATTGCAAGTGAGAATGAAATATCTTTTTCCCACTGCAAAGTCTTCTATCATTTCAGTCCTATCAGAGAGAAATGGAACTTGTTAATAATGTAGCAATGGAATTATTGGTGCCTATTGATTTTTGTATTTACTTTGGGAGAGAGAGAGAGTGTATACTATCAGTGAACTTCCAGGCTTACATGACAGATGTTAACAGATAGTGCCTTCAGGTTTTCAACTCACATAACAATTCTTCTTGTCCCTTCTGTAAATTATATTTGCATTATACAAGTATTGCAAATCCATTTAAAAATGAACAATGTGTATATTCTGTTTTAATGTGTATTTTTTCTGTCAGCTGGATCTGTCCAGTTGTGCTTCATAGACCAAGTATCTTGAGTCGATATCTGTTTCTATGTTTATTTTTTCAAAAAACTATATTGGCAACTAGAGCTTAACAAGTTCCCAAATTCCATATGTACTTTGTGTTTAATATCATATTGACACTTTGTATGGATTAATGGTCAAAAAAAAAAAAAGTGACTACAGAGTATAGGTCTACTTTATAAACCTGGCAAGGGAACATGAGTTTTGTATTAAAACAGGAAGGTAAAAAAAAAAAAAAAAGGACAAACCACCAACCCAAAGCAGAACCCCAACCCAGTTGTTTTGAGCAGCAATTTGTCCACATTACCCTTAATAGTAATCTTTAAGAACAATCAGCTTTCCTTGTAAATTGTCTTTCCTGCAATAGATCTCCATTCCTTTTCCCATTGCAATATATACTGCAATACCTGTTGTCCAGGCATTATTTAAAATCAATAGGCTTTGAGAATAAACCAGTTTTCTGAGCACAAACTGAATTTTTCTGTATTTATCTTCTCCCTAGATTTGCCTAAAATAATCCACAAGAGTCATGAACTTGAAGACTTGTCTATAAAACAGATGCAACTAGTTTCAGATTTTAAATTTATTCAACTTAAAATTAATCTTGAGCACTGCAATTATATTTTGTTATTGGATTGAAAATGGCAATTTTAAGCAAGGAGTATATTAAATAATTGCATTACTTCTCTGATGCTATCTTGCAGGAGTCAAATTTAGTTCATTAAGAGGTTTAAATGCCTATTTTGAGCATGCCTTTACTGTGCTAATCCTTTACTAATATGTTTCATGCTGTTGATTAGCAATGCTTTTTACCAAGAGGAGGAGCTTGTTTGTTCCTAAAATTATTTCTAAATGCTTTTATTCCTAAAACATTATTGTCAACATTAAAGTATCAAAATCAGCTCAGCTAACTATATAGTTATCCCTCTTAAAATATCAAAATATTTTTTCTTTTTCATGCTTTTTATTATTCAGAAACTTACCAAGTAAAAGAGGAAACATCTGTCTACATCTGATACAAAATACATTTTTCTTTTCATGTTTTTTTTCCTCCTCTTTTTTTAACTTCCCTGAATACCTATGAAGGCTTGCAGTGATTGCTGGGTAGTAGGTGGTTCTATTGTAAATCTCAAAATGCATTTTTTTTAAATTAATGTTTCAGACGCATGATGTCTAAAGAAATTATACAAGAAGTTTTTATTTAGAAGGATCTCTCAATAATTTCTATATATCTTGCCTAATTACCAATTTGGTTTTAGAATTACACCCTAAAGCCTGTATAATTTTACATTTTTTAACCAGAATTTATTAGGAGATGGTTGTTCATATATGTACATTATTCCTTCACTTGCAGAGACATGCACTCCTGAAACCTCGTAAATTTCCTCCAGCGCTGAAGTACGTGGATTACAGTGTGGAAGTGAGCATGCAAGAATTCTTCGAGGTTCCTGAGAAGTTCTCAATTCCAGTGTTGGCATCAACCAGAGTTAATTTGAAAGTTCCGTCAGCTAAATACCTTTCACCTCAGAAAGCAGGTCAGAATAGTCTTAAATATGATGAATTTGTTGTGTTTTTTTTCTCTGAGACAATCTGTCTTTTCAAGGCTTTCCTAAATAGATTCAAATTCCGATTCTCCATTCTGCTATTGATCAAATCCTCAGCCTTGTCTTTGCCATCACTACCTAAGTTCTATCTTATTAGCTCAGAACAGTGCTTTCCACTTGCCCTTGGTTTTCTCAGAGGCACACAACCACAGGAGATTTACCCTAAAAGAGAAATTAGTTTAGTTTGTTTATCTGACAGATCCTGAATTTGTGCGCATTTCTCACTTCCACTTCTCATCCAGAGCTGATCTGTGCTCAAATTGTGCCCGTTATACTACATATCTTTTCTTCTTTGCCTACTCCTTACTCAGCCAGAGGGAGGTGTCTACTAATAGTCTGCTATTTTCTCCCTGTCCTTCATCAGTGCAAACTTGTGCATTAGTATTCAGAGTGATCTTGTCAGTTTGGGTTAGTCTCTGTTGCCTCTCATTTTTATAGTTTCATTCTGAAATCTTGACTACTTTCTTTTTTGCTTGGCTTTCATTTTGATCCCTCCTTTGATAGCTGATTATTTTTTCTAAATTTTTTATTTAAACCTATGAAGATCTCTATGTTGCATTTCCTAAAAGAACTTGAGTGGCTGAGGGAACTGGGGTTGTTTAATCTGGAGAAAAGGAGGCTGAGGGGGCACCTTATCCCTCTCTACAGTTACCTGAGAGGAGGTTGCAGTGACGTGGGTGTCGGTCTCTTTTTCCCAAGTAACAAGTGATAGGACAAGAGGAAATGGCTTCAAGTTGCACCACAGGAGGTTCAGATTGGATATTAGGAAAAAATTATTCAACAAAAGGGTTGTCAAGCACTGGGACACGCTACCCAGGGAAGTGGTGGAGTCACCAACCCTGGAAGTATTTAAAAGATGTGTCGATGTGCCTAGGGACATGGTTTAGTGGTGGACTTGGTAATGTTAGGTTAATGGTGGGACTCCATGGTCTTAAAGGTATTTTCCAACCTACATGATTCTATGATAAAACTTGTTTATATTCACCTGTTAGGGTATCTGTGCATGGTTATATCAAAGCTAATGTGATGTCCCACAGGTATCTGATAGCAACACAAATAATTTTTGGTTTTGTGACTTAAAATATAAACAGTACTTTCCTTAGCAAATTTAGTAAAGGCTTGAATTATGGTCAGTCAGCCAATATGAAAAATCCTTGATTTGTTTCATCACTTCTTTTTGTGATCAATACAGTCCTTCTACACATGTGTGCAGTTCACTTCTCCAAGTGTCATTGGACTCGGTCATGTGCTTTCATGGTGTATGTTTGTTTTCACACTTGGTGTATCACTTGTGTATTTTATTTCTTTTCTTGAATAAAAATAAGGAATTTATTGATTACATCAGACAAGTCTTTTTGTTACAGAATCATTCAACTTAGATTATAGTATCTATGCTGTAAAACATTTCAGGGTGTCACTATGCACATTTTTAGGAAGATGACAATGGTTATTGCAGAGTTAGAAGCAAGACTAGCCTGATGAGTAATTACAGGACTGGCAGTCAGTAGAAGTTCTAGAATAGATGTAACACAGGTTGGAGGCTGAAATATTTCTTGAATGACAGCATATCTGAATACTAGTTAAAATCCTTTCAGTGTCAAGTTAAATCATTGCCAGTTTTTGTTGTAATTGCTGTAGAGGTGAACTAAAAAGAAAAGTAACAATGACTTTGTTGAGTGCTGTAGAGGATTCTTTGCATTGCACTGTAGAAGAGGGGAATACCAGCTGGGAGAGAGAGCAAAATATGCACACATAAATCTGACAAGGACATCATAAGACCTCCATCATGATCTCAGAACAAAGGTTGTTAACTGGCCAGATGGCAGGGCACTTGCTTAGCAACTTGTCAAATTATTTTTGAAGTTGAAATGTGAATGAACGTATCTGGAAATTTTAGAATATTAATTGCTAAAATGTAGTGAAGAAATTACAGTAAGGAAGTGGTTGTTTTTCTGTTGGTTCATGCTGCTTCTTTATCCATCAAAGAAAATTATAAAAGTGTCTCAAAGACGGAAGTAAGCAATGGAAAGTCAGAAACCAAATCATACTGCAGCGAACACAATCTTTTTGACATGTTTTTTGTTTCTAGGACACTTAAATAGATACATGAGGGAGCAGAAATATCAAGATTATGCAGAGAACTAAATGGGGTTTTGGTAGTAAACTCAGAGAGGAAGTGAGCTAAAGAACAGCTGAATAAGGAAGCCAAGATAACCAGCTGATAGCATGAAAATGGACAACAGTGTGTTCAGTACAAAGACAGTACTGAATGATTCAGTGTATTTGTTGTGCTAATGAGGAAACACTGAAATATTTACAGGCACTTAGAAAATCTAATATTGTGACAGAAGTCCCCAGGTGGTGTTCCTGTGGAGGGAAGGAAAACCTTGGTTTCATCTGAAAATGAAGAAGCAGTATTTTAGCCACAGTGGTAGCTTTCCGTAGGGTGAGAGAAGCTGCTTCTCTGAAGAAATGACAGAATACTTAGATTTATGAAGAAAATAAAAAGTGAAAGCAAGCTAACTAAAATCAATCCTGAGATCAGAATTTATTCGACTACAGAGCAGGAAAGTTGTCCAGCCAATATTTTTAAGAACTGTGCCAACAGGGAATTAGAAGGTAAAAATCAATGCTACTCAACGTATTTTCTTGTAAAATAGATCTTGTTAAATAACATTTTTTTATATTTTTGTCAGTATTACATATCTAATAGATAAAAAGACTACAGTATGTTTACGTTGCTTCCAACATGACATCTTGATCAAAACCCAAACCATATACTTGTATGTAACTAAAATAATACAATGGCCAGATTGGAAAACTGTAGCTAATTTTGTTGTTAATCCATTGCTGGAGAGTCATCAGAAAGTGAGCCCTCAGGAACCAGTGCTTGTTGGACAATGTTAACTACTTTTCATCAGTAATTTAGATTATATAAAGTCTTTGAGTTAGCAATGTCCCAGATTTTGTGAAAGAATACTTGGAATTGGTACATAGTTATAAACTGTGTACTTCAGCGCAATCAAACATTTAGTAGTATATGTGGAACAGAGCGTGCATGCTAAACCAAGTAAGAGGCTGATTTTGGAAAACACTTGTTAGTGAAAAGGATTTCATTGTGAGATCTTTCTTGATGCTGAAATGGCCAATGAGATCTACAGATAAATTAGAAGCATAGCAAGAAATAGAGAGATGGTCTTGTCTCAGTACACGGTATTGGCAGAAAAGATAATACAGAAGTGAAGGGTCTGGTGTCTGTAAGAAGTTAATGGAAATTCTGAAAGAATTTGAAAAAGACAAGCCACAAAAATGTGCCAGTGCTAGAAAATAAAGCTTAGGACAAGAACAACCCTATGATCACTTTGAATTCCATGTACCTCCCAAGGAGTTCACGCAGAGCCCCTATAGTGTGTCAGTTATGTGAGCCAAGGAGTCTGTACCGCATGTGGAAGGAGATACAAAAATTAAGGACCATAATTTTAATACACACAAAATTAGGAAAATAAAATTCAGGCATACGTAAGGTCCTCTCTGATGTAGGAAGGGAAATGTTCTATAGACAAATTTGAGCAGTTGCCTAAATAATACAAGATCTACCAGTACCTAAAGGGGGCCTACAGGAGGGATGGGAAAACACTCTTTATCAGGGAGTGTAGTGACAGGACAAGGGGTAATGGTTATAAGCTGAAAGAAGGTAGACTTAGATTGGATATTAGGATGAAATTTTTCCCTGTGAGAGTAGTGAGGCATGGGAACAGGTTGCCCAGAGAAGTTGTGGATGCCCCATCCCTGGAGGTGTTCAAGGCCAGGCTGGATGGTCTAGTGGGAGGTGTCCCTGCCCATGTCAGGGGAGTTGGAACTTGATGATCTTTAAGGTCCTTACCCACCCAAACCATTCTATGATTCTGTGAAATCTAAATTGATGAGTTCTAAGATTTTGAAGAAGACATGGGCTTTCTTAATTCCAGATGGTGATCAAATTGTCTTTTGCAGTAAGTAGATGGCACAAGAGGCCAGGCAGTTGCAAGAAAACATGACCAACACCTGTGTGTTTTAATTTAGCTTTCCAAGAACTTGTGGTGATATTACATAGTAACAGTTTTGCTTTTGCAAATATCTCTGTTTTGACAACCATCTCACAACTAAATCCAAATCAGATATTCAGATCAGGATTAAGTAAATATTTCCCGTAGGCATTTGTCTAATGCAAATCTATGCAATAAAACTGTTTGCCTATTTCATGTGAAATATCTCCCCATTAAATAATAAATATCCTGTCTAGGGAAGGAAACCGTACCAAACCCTGTATTTTTCTGCCTGATTTTTCGCTGTTGGAGAAGTTCTTGCAGTCTCATCCATTTCCATGGATGTAGACTCTGGTTCGTTACATAGAAATAATGTAAGTGCTGCCCATTGCTTACTGTTACTTCTATTGTCTGAGAAATTGTTAGGCCAGTTGTTATGCCATGGTTTATTTTCATTAAATCTTTGAATTAATTCCTAGATCGGTTTTGGCTGAACATCTTATGAGACTGAGAAAGAAGAAAACATGCTAAGCTGTGAAATTTTTGAGCCCAGTTTACTTTCTGGGATTTAAAATTGGCATGAAAAAAAACCAACAACAACCTTCACTTCAAAAACCATGTCTTATTGCATAAGATACCTATCACGTTAAATAAAAATGACCAATTTACTTGCTTTCCTTTTCATTGATTGTAATTGATCATAATATTTCAATTATTCATCTGACCTATTCTTCAATGTATTTAATGCATAAAAAACAAATATTTTAACAAAACTAATTCCAAACTAGCTATAAATATGGAATGGGTTGGGTAGGAAGACTCTTTTTATTTTTCTTTTAAATTTTTCTGTAGAAGGCATTTCTGTAAATGAAAGACAACCCTAATTTTTAGTAATTACATTTTCCATTTAGTGCAAGAAGGTAAAACTCATGCAGAAATATTTTGGAGCTTCCAATACACTGTATTATCTTTCTTCAAACAGATGTTGTAAACATCTACTTTATCTTTCAATGAAAATATTTAAAATGTGTGCTTCAAATTTTAAGTAAATATTTTGTTTCAACATCCTAAAATAAGTATTGTAGACAGGAAAAACTGGGAACTGTGGTAATGAACTGAAGAATGGCAAGGACAGTTTCATTCCTTGCATAGCTGAAAAACTCAGGTCACTTTTGTGGAAGATAGCCAATGGGGATAATAACTTAGTGACAAAATGAAAAAAAAAAGGTAATAATTCAAAAATTACCAGGCCATTAATCTTGTCTTTAAAAGAGAACAAACTAATTTATTTTGGAGAGGGTTAAACCTGAGGTGCAATTTATAATATTTTTGATAGCCTTGTAATGGTGAAAGATTATTACTGTCATTCTGTATGATTTGTCTCTTGAACTTGAGTTATTTTTGTGAAAAAGCTGAAGAAGTGATGACAGAAGGCAACAAGAAAGCTTCAATTTGCTATTCATTTGTGGAGAGGTGAGAACTGAATACATGAGGAGCACCACTTTGTGAAAGAGAATGAGCAGCATCACAAATGAAGATTGATTGCACTTTCAAAATTCAGTAGTTGTCATTGGAGATATTAGAATAGTTTGAGCACAGTTGTCATAAATATCATAAAAAAATAAGCCAAATTAAGGAAGAAGGGAAATTCCACAAAAATTTGTCAGGTGTTCCCCCTCAGGGAGAAGCAATTTGTTTGGAGTTTTATCTGTAAGGTTCTGTTGTGTCATTACATTTCCTCTGACCTTCTTCATTATCTTTTCCAACTTTTGGCATTGGTTTCTGACCTTGGGAAACACTGAAAATAGTCTTCGTTACGTATAAAACCACAGTGAAGTTTTTACAGATGCAGTCTTCATTTAGTTTTTCATGTTTCTTAGAGACTCTTGGGAGTGTTGGATGGGAGAACTCTCTTTACAGCCAGTCACTGGAGTTCCTCATGTGCCTTCACTTCCTCTTTGGAAAATGTCCTACAAAGGCTAGTGAAGGGCCTAAAATAATGTGAAAGAATGTGATCCTTTCTGTAAGCAAGAGCAAAGGAGGAAGTCTTCACTGCAGAATTGTTGTGCCTGACTATGTCCAAAGATAGACAGCGATTGCATTTCTTCTGCTTTACTCTAGAGATCATTGTGGGGAATTTTTCCTACGTGCTGTGGATTGGGCAAATGGGAGTTTTCATAGAGCTGTTCTAACTTGGACACCCCTGGCATTTTCAGAATGTCAGAATTTCCATCCAAAATTTGGCATAGGCAAAGTCTAATGAATAGCTCTCATGAGAACTGTTAAACTTCACAGAATTCCAGTCATTGTTGGGGCTACTATTAGCCAAATATAGTGCATTGTCTCTGATATCTCTCATGGTAACTGTTGACAAAAGTATAGTAAATACTATAATTTTTTTATATTTATGGAAATTCATACACATTAAGCTTTTCTACTAGATTTAATAGATCTTTTAAAATACTTCCCTTTGTGTACTGCTAAAAACAACAGAAAATATTGTTTAGGTGCTTAAATATACTGGTTTTTAGGAAACAAAAATTGTCTATGCCTATATGATGACAGTCCTAAAATTCTATTGTTTGATTTAAATTGTTGCATGAACTTCTCGGGAGACTCTCCTACGGTTTCTTGGAACTCTCTCCAAATTCTGCTTGTGATTTCAATGTTTCTGAAAAGCTTTACAACATTGCAATTTTTTGGTTTTCTATTTAGATAGAAGTGATGCAGTTGAGCTTCCTATAAAATTCACTCCTCGCTATGCTGGTTGCTACCACTGTCAGATTCTTCTGAAGTCCTCCTGTGATGTTCGTGTCTATGAGATTGAATGTGTAGTGAATACAGACCATGCTGAAGCAGAGCTTGAATTTCTAACTCCAGCTTACCAGGAAGTGATTCAGGATATTCCAATAGTAAGTTTGCTTTACTACTAGAAACTAAAGTAAGATTCAGAATTTTTGAAAACTGGACTCTGGATCAATACAGTTGAAATTTACAGTTGTAAAATGCACAAATGCATGTAAATGCTGACTTGAGTAAAGCTTGTTGGGAAAAATAGTTTCTGGCAGTTCTTATGGTAAATTATTAGTTTCATGGACTTATTCTTAAAGTTTCACTTCTGTCCTGACAATTATTAATCTGTTATACGATAATGTTATCACACTGAAAGTGAAAAAATAAGTTGTTTAATCTAGGGAATAAAAATGTATTGTTTCTGAAAAAAATGAGAGATGTTGAGGAGTCAAGTAGATTACATACAATTTTAAAAATATGGCAAGTATAGTATATAATATATAGCTTTCTCATATCTATTTTGTATATGAAACCCTTGACACATGGGAAGTAAGACTAGGGAGTGAAGATGGAGTATAGGTTGGAATATAGCTTCCCTCAGAAAAGTATTGCTCAAAATTTAGAGGACTTTTCTGATTTAAAAGAAAATAAATATGAAAAAAAAAGTGATAGGGAAGGAGCTTAAGCTGTGAGAGAGTAAAAATTCCTTAAGAGATAAAAATGGTAAAATATTTCCTGAGGTTTGAATTACGGTTTGGTCTGTGTACTTGATGTAACCTTTTGATATTAGAGGCACTGAAGAATACTAGTGATTTAACTTGTAGAAAAATTATTTGAGATTTCATAGACAAAATAGTGGGGGCAGATTCAAACAAGAAGACTTAATATCTGGGGAAAGACCATACTGTGGATGCTCTGTGAAATACTGGAAGTAGACAAGGAATTAGTTCATTAAGAAAGAAAAAAAAGTAAAGAAGATGAAAGGAAATCATGTTACAGTGCTATCTTTTCTTACACATAAATTTTAAGATATTCATATATTATTTATTAAACATTGATTAATTGAATGTTACATTACCTGAAAAAACAGCTGTTGTATAACACAGAAATGCAAGGGGTTTTTTCCGCCTACTTTAAACATAGAGCTGCTTTTGATTTTTTTTTTCCACTTCTGAGTGTGCCTAAGTATATGCTTTTAAAATTCATGCAGGAGTCATGCTTTTGTACTTTTAAGTCCTGCTTGTTTTTTTAACAAAGAAGTAAAAACTACCCCAGTTGGAGCATATACTCTGTCTGTGTATATGTGTGTGTTTGTGAGAGAGGGAATGTGTATCTCTGTTAGTCTTTCTTTCTGTGGAATTCATACACATGGTCACAAAGTCTGCTCTAAATGTTTTGCCCTAAATTTGCAAAATCAAACATTGACGAATAAACAAATATAAAAATGTGAAGTTGTTCCTGTCCTTTTACATCTGAAGCTTAATTTTGTGATTGCACATTGTTTTTTTCACAAAGTTTCTTTCATGTTCAGTATAAGAAATGTGTGTTACTCTGGTAAGGAATTAGATACTTTACATATTTATGTACATTCATTCTATCTGGAGCCTCTGCACCTATTGGAAATTTTTCCTATATTTTTTGTTGCTAGTTAGCACTGTTACATTTGTCATTCAAATTGCTGAACTTTGAAATACTATATGGAGGAAGATGGATATTCATAGAGGGTGAAATTGAGGTATGGGGTTGTTCAATCTGATAAACTTAATTTCTTGAACCTAATATGAACTGTTGTAACACCCGTGTGGTAGGCGGAACATTTTATGAATGGAGCAAATAAAATGGTCATGTGTAAAATGGTCAAGTGATTTGCTTAAAATCCCACAGTGAATTGGTGACAGAACCAAAGTATAAACCCACCTGAACCTGAAATCTGTGATTTTTTATTTTTTAAATTTTTTTTTAATGTGGGAGTTAAGGCTGAATGCCTGAAGTTCCTATAATTCTCACAAACACGAGATGAATGTAATTGTTCCATCATTCACCTTCAGCCCCTCCAGTGAAGAGGTATAGGTTCTATACATGCAGCCTTATTATATGCCTTGGATTTAATCACCTACCATCGTGTGAAAAGATTCTAACTCCATTAGCATTAATTGTTTTTCTCATTCACTTAACAGGCTTCAGATAAGATTTCACAATAAGCAGAGATATCCTGTAAGAAAGATATGATTAAGTAACTGAAGCTGTTTGTTAATGCACAAGTTCAATGGAGCAGAATTTAACAAATATTGTATTTTCATTTTCTAATGTTTTTGGTTGACCTTAATATCTTTCTCTAGAAGATATTTTAGACAAATTCATGCTGTATTAGATGGATTTGTTACAGAAGAATTTCAAAGTGACAGCATGTGTCAACTACATTTCTCCAACCGACAATGTTTTGTGTTCGACATCAAGAAGAAATACTTACTGGTGTAGTAGTCACTAGTGTGGATAAAGAAAGCATCTGATACCCATGGCACTAGAAATCATTGAAAAGAAAACAATTTAAGCCCTCAAATTTTGACTGTACTCCTCTTTTCCTTACCGAAGAACAATCATGGTGATGTTTTTCCTCTATCCCACCTTTTAAAACAGTAGATTACCAAAGGGTGATGACCTGCCAGTTTTACAACTGGTTGAGCTGGTTTTCGAAGGGATAAAGTTGTTTCTGATGTCGTCGAAAAGAAAAAGCATGAGATTAAAAATAATATTTTGATGCCTTTTTTTCCTTTCATTTTATCTTTAGCATGAGTTTATCAGTTAATTACTTGTGTGTGTGTGTGTGTGTGTTTTCTACCGTAGATGATGTAACTGTTACAGAATTGGAGACCACAGAGATGAAAGTATTTTGAAAAACTGAGGCACTATACAAATCTCAGCACTACAAACAGGCATTTGTGCTGAAGTACTAGAAAATTTACCCTTAATGAAGAATTAAGCATTAATCTTACATATTAAATCAAACCTTAGATATATGATACTGCAGGCCTTGTGCCATGCCATGAGGTTACCTCTGATGAGCACAGGTGGTGATTCTTAGTTTCTGAGGTTAATATAGCTGAGCTTGAGAAACTTTCAAAGAAGGAAACAAGGATTGAAGTATTGTCTTTATTCCCCAAAATCCATTTTTTATCTCTGACATTCATATACAATTTCCCATGGATGAAGACCATTATGGGTCAAAGGATTACTTCCTCTTGTCGTAGATATATCAATCTTCTCTGTTTTGACAAGGCAGGTATTAGCTCTTGAATGCCAGTTTATTTTCTTTTTCAGATGAATGTTAACCTTTTTGCAGACTGGATGTTTGGTCATCTGGTTCCTTCAAATAGTAGGAGGCTGGATAGCATTATTTTAGTTTTATGATTTTTATGCAGTCCCCAAGCACGTATTGCAAAATATCTCACTTTCTGCCCTAATCAAGCAGTCTTGTGATACATCTGGTTGCAAGACAAACATGTTTCTTAAACAGGCTTTCGTACTACTCAGTACAGGGATTCTTTAAAATAGTTTAGTCTTTTGAAGGACCAGTTTTTGAGAACATAGGACTGTAAGTACTCCCTTGGAGATGGTGTCCTTCGTTCATAAGCCAGACTGATCATGTAATACAGTCAGAAGCCAAATGGGGCAATATAGGCTAGTACACTACAGCAACACTTGAAAGAGGTGCACTAAGGTTTTGTAGTGATGCAAAAGGGACAGAATTTTGGCTAGCATTAAACAGAACAATAAAGATACTTGTAAATATTTGTAATGATACTTATGAATTCCATCTTTACCATTAGCTACGTCATGTAAATATTCTTTTAATGAGTATTCCTACTGACAGTATTGCTGCTGATAGTATTGATACCAGTACCTCTGGCTGCCAAGAATAAGGGATTTGTTATTAGCTTAATACATTTTAAAAATACACTGTTTTATTCTCCCCTGAGCCAGAACTTTACAAAAATGAGTACCGTGCTCTGAGTTGATGATAACGGCAATTAAAAGCTGAAATGAATGTTAAGAGCTTTAAATGCATAATCTAATTTAATCTTTACTTTGATTTCAGAGTAATATGTCTGGCCAGGACTGGAAAGTTGAAGCTATTTTGGAAGGACGGGGTTTTTATGGCCCTCCTCTAATAAATGTGGGTCTAGGTGAAACAGCTCTATATCCTCTCATGTTCAAGCCTATTGCTGAGTGCATAACAAAGGTAAGAGGGAAGTTTGTTTCATTTCAAAAGGATGCTTCTGTCAGTAAAATGTACATCAGTGCTCAAATTGTGAAAGTGCTTAAGCAGTTACTAACATTAAGCATCTTCTTGAGAGTCAGGAATTGAATGATTGCCTACTAGCTGAAGTAAGAAACCAAAGGAACTATGCAAAGTTTAGGATTAGTCATGATAGATTTCCCCACCACCCTTTATTATCTCTTCCTTTATTTGCTCTTCTATAAAATATTCCATTTTAATGAAATGACCAGGTACTCTGTAGGGATTCTGAACTTTAATAATGAAAATGTATATTGTGATAGTTTGAATTTAAATATATATATTAAATTGTATTTCATTACCTAAGTGATAAAGTAGTAACATGGAGTATTTCTCATTGAATGCATAAATGACAAATAAATTTATGCAATGAGTATTTTGTTTCATAAAATAATTTCTGTTGCAAGTTAAGCCACTACCTAGAAGCTGTTTTTGTCATCAGGGTAATCACTGTTCTGAAAGCTAAAATGAAGAGCATGGCAAAGACTATGACACATTTAACAAGAAGCAGTATATGTATTTTTGCCTGTACACTAGCTGAGAGATTTTGATTGCAGGTTGCTACTCAAATGTGTGAATTGCTAAAGACAAAAATTAAAAAAAACTTGTTCTATTAAACCTTATTAATCCTTCTGCATACATTAGCAACCAAATTTAATGTAGTTTAGGAATCTAGTATTATAAAACTATTAAAAACCAAAGCCTCTGAATCATTTGATGACAATTATGAAGAGCATTTTTGTTGAAGGACAAGTGGAAATGATTGAGCAAAGTTATATTTTATATGAGGAATAAGGATGCATGAGAACATATTTTCTTGTATATTTCTTTTCCAGGAAGTATGAAGGCTTTATATTGTTAAATTTTATAATTCATAAAAAGTGAAAAGAAAAGCTTTTGTTTTTCCAGTTTTCTTCTCTTTTCAACAGAAGAGTTTATCTAAGAACTAGAAATGTCAATAAAAACACATTCTTATAAGCATGCTTTGTTGCCTAGGTTTAAGATTAATAGACTAAAGGAGTTGGTCTGGCAGCCAAAAGGGACTTTTACAGTGATGAAACTTTTTTTTCTTCTCTCTTTGTCTTAGGGAAAGCTTATTTTGCGAAATGGTGCAGCTGGCACTGAAAACATCTTTAACCTTAAGGGAATAGGAAAGAAACCTTTGGCACAGGATCATATTGTGATAGATTGCCAAGTGAGAAAGGTCACTCGAAAAATTTTATGGGTGCCCAATTATACCAAGAACAAGTTAACATACAAGGTAAATGTTTGCAATAATGTGACAACTATTTTTCTATCCAAGGGCATACGAATTACATATTACAATAGCAAATATTATAATTGCAGATATACTACTAAAATTCATGTATCCATAAGACATCATATTTAACTATAGTTTATAGGATATGGATATGTTTATGGTCAGGAAGTGTGTGAGATCTGAGTGTATGATTTTACTGTATGTTCCATGGAAAAAAATTCTTAATTTTTAATCTGTTTCCTAAGGGGACACCACTTCTGCAATTGCACTCTGTTCATTTGCTAGTATTTCCTCCCTTCCTCCTCCGTTGGTTTGAAACTAGTGGCCAATTCCGTTAGTTTTGAAATCAGAGAAGGGGCTTGAGAATTACAGGGTTCTTAAAATCTTCGTGAAGCTTTGGAATATTACAGGAAAAGGACAAAAATTATTATCCTACTTAGGCAAAGACTGCAGCATGAGCCCACTATATAGCTGTTCTTAAAGGCCTAATGGTCTGGCCAGTCAGTGCTTGCATTTCTTGGAACAAATTATAGCAGTTAGTGTCTTTTGCCCAGCTGTTGTTTCAGGGATGTTGGAGGAAGTTGGGAATACTTTGTTTGCTGATGGGAAAGAAAATTCAGAGGAATTAACAAACTGGAGTTGTTGAACAGCAAAGGGTCACTGGGGAGATGAAGTAGGAGGTTCTGAGGTAGTTGTGATTTCAGTGGAGTGACATAGATATAAATTTTTAGAAAATACACTTTTATTAGTTCCACTGCTCAAAAAGATCTTTTTACTACCAAATATTATGATTTTTCACGGTTTCTGTTAAGTATATTTTATAACTGTATTTACACACATTTTCCTATTTAAAAACACACCAGAGGATTACTGTAACTGTGTGATTTTCCTATTATTTATATTTTCTGCATGTTTAATTTGAAAGTGAGAAAAGTATTTCAGTAGTATTCCTCAGCTTTCTTATCCATGTATAGGACCCCATTTTGTATGCCAGCAGAGGTAGAATATACATTAGGCAAAAAAAGATGACTTCTGCTTTTCTTCTCAGCTTCAGAGGAGCGAGAACATCTTGGACCTTGCTCAACAAAAGCCATCTTTGTGACTCTGTTATGACATTTAAAAATAGAGTGGACAGCATCTTGGTACTATGGCTGTATACTGTTTGCTAGGAGGGCTCAATCTATGAAAACAAGGCAGGAGAACATGCTTTAAAAATTGTCAGCATATGTAAATATATATTTTTGAACTAGGGGCTTGAGTTTTGGAGGATTTTTTGTAGTTTTTCTTTTCAGGGGAAGGAGGGAAAAGGGCAGAATATAGACTCTAGAAGATAAAAATCTGACTAGTTAACTACGATGGACTTGTGAAATTAGTGATCTTTTGGTCTCAGCCATGGTACCAGTAGTACCAAAATGCTGATTTTCTCAAAATGACACATATTGTTAGAGAGTGGCCTCACCTTATTTTATAAAGAGAGGTCATAGGCATACCAGCAGGACTCTTCTACTGGTTTGAAGAGAATTCATGGCAATGTGAAGTCCTTCCTTAAACTGTTGCTAGTCTCTAGTTTTCCACTGTTATAGGAGGATTTACACTTAATAAACTTTGTATATCATAAAAAGGTCCAACTTAATCTTCATATTTTTGATTCATTATTAAACCCCCAAAATAAAGTAGGAAATGTATTTTTTGGGCATCACCAGTTTGACATTTTTCTTTTCAACAATCTTAGCTTTTTAGATGTGAATGCATTTACATTTCTAATACATTGGTTCTTTTTATCTCTGAAAGAAGGAAATGTTTTTGAAAGTTGACAACAGAACTATTTCCTCTGCTTTCCCATTTTTTGTGAACTCAGTATTTTTTTGTGACAATTAAAGTGTAAGACACTGAAATATCAAACTTCAAAATTAACACATTAA
Organism: Pterocles gutturalis; assembly: GCF_000699245.1. Classification (NCBI taxonomy): domain Eukaryota; kingdom Metazoa; phylum Chordata; class Aves; order Pterocliformes; family Pteroclidae; genus Pterocles; species Pterocles gutturalis. Next base: position 46,270 of record NW_010134036.1, on the reverse strand, counting down.
AGTTGTTCATTTAATGTCATTTTCAGAAACATTGCTTTAAACAGATTTATAACAGTTGTAAATATGACAGGGTGAGCTCGGTCTGATTGAACTTTGACCTCCTTGAGAGTGTTCTCTGGGTACCAAAATCTGTTTTTTGGGTGGGTTTTTTCTTCTGCTTAGTTGGTTTTGTGGTGGTTTGTTTAGTTGTGTTTTGGTGGCTTGTGTTTTGTTTTGTTATTTGACCTTTTTTTTGTTTGTTTTCTTTTTTTGTTTTGTTGGTTGGTGGGTTTTTTGGTTTGTTTTTTTTGTTTGTTTTTTTACCCCTCTTTGAAGTACCACTTGACAGTCGAACCATGTCCAATCTTTTTGCTCTGTAACTTTTGGGAGAGAAGTAGTAAGGCCAGCTATTTTATTCTTGTATGCATGTAATAAATTAATCGGTGTGAATAATGTATTTTCCCTGTGGTAGGATTTTACCCAGAAGCTGTTGCAGAACAATTGCTGAATCAAGGTGGGCTGGAATTGTTGGAAAAGGCATGATTACAAAACCTACCAGTATCTGGAAATTGTGTCCTCAATAAGGCAGATAGTAATCACTTCCAGTACTCTCCAGCAGATGTCATGTAGCGTCTTGTGCTATTGTAGTGACTGAAGATCATTTGCTCGCTTTTAATTCCAGGAGGGTTAGTCTGTAAATTAGGATTTAATCACAAAATCCAGAACATGATCACCATTATCTGTAGTTATTAGGAGAAATGGGAAAACCTCCTCTAAGAGGGGACTGTGACCAACCACCTTGTTAGAAATGCAAGACAAACTTTATTTACTCAGAAGTGTATAGCACAAAGGGCAACAGGAAAAAGAAGTGATACTAATTTGTTTGTTGTTGTTTTTCATTCCATACTGCCTGATTACTGTAATTTCTGGATAGTCTGTTGTGAAGCAGAGCACAACAGACTGTGATTTTGTCTTTGTCAGCGTTTCCCTTGCTGACAGCCCAGTAACTTCTACTCCTTTTTAATCCAGCATCTTTGAACTTTTACCGTATTGTCCTTTAGCTAAGTTGGTGATTAGGCAGAGGAAATCTTGTCAGCTTTGGTGGAGACAGAACAAAGATAATCCAAAAAGTAATAGTTTTAGAAATGTTTTTGATGGGATCTTTTATAATTTTTTTGGCTAGTTGATATCTTCATTACTGAATTGGTTGGTTTATTTGCCCCATACATCCTCCACTGATGGAGTGTATCCACTATACAAGGTAACTTCTTATAGATAAACTGGGACATACATGATATTTTTTAAAAAAGTAGGTATTTCATTTATTGAAGTCATAAAGCTCAGCCTATATCAAGAATGGTATAAAATATGCTAGTAGCTGACAAGCATAATAATTTACAGGTGTGTCTGTAAACAATTTACTGCAGAATGAATACTTAACAAGTAAGGTAACTGAATTAATACTTGGGTAATTTTACCTTTGAGGTGTAAATTTAGCTTCACTATTCCATTTTAATAACTGAATATATTAAACTATAAACTTAATTAAAAGTCATTTCATTAAAAAATTAATTACATTGTATATTTGCTACCCTGTTTTCGGTATTCACTGTGTATATCCAATAGCCTCAACCAAAATAAAGGTACTACTGCAAAAGTGACTGTTTAAAATGAAAGTTAAATCTGGCATGAGGAAGAGGGGAATAATTATTTCCTTTCCTCCATTAAGAAAGCCCTCTTCCCTCTAAATATTGCTTTTCCTATTTCAAACATATATAGAGTTCATGTCTGGAGAAGCAATAATTTTTGTGTGTGTGGTCTGCTTGTCTGTGCAACTACTAGTATGTATCAAGAGAGTCGGGGAAAGAAGTGCCTTTGGAATTCAGTGGAGGTCATGTGCATGACTCTATCAGTCAACCTTTAAAAATGCTAAGCAAAACACTTTCAGTGCCCACTAAGCTTTCCACGATTAAAAAGACAATTTCCATAAATTCCCTTGAAAAATGTGAACACTTTTATAAACTATTTTCTATTGATTGATGTGTGAATCTTAGGGAAATACTGCCACTGTGCTCTTCATGGCTGGTTCTAGGGGGTATTACAATAAATAATTTTTCTCATTATTACCTTACTCCTGGGTCTGAAAAAAGTCACAAAAGAATTTATAAAGATTTTGTGCACATATAATGTCAACAGAAAGCACATCCTTCTCCAATGCTGAATTAATGTAAGGTTAGTGACTGCAATGTAAGTGGATTTTAGTGGCTGTAAAATTAGATTCAAATCATCCTACAAGAGTAGGAAGTGTAAAGTATTTCAATAAAATCCAATCTGTCAGTCTCGTGACAAAATTTTTTGTACCATTTTCTTTTGATTTTTACATAAAACTTTGCTGCATATAAATAATTGTCTGGTGTGTTGATAGTTCTTTCTAATGACATCATTGATAGTAACTTTAGCTATAAAGGTGCCTAATTCTTTCAAGGCTTGGTTTTGCAGTGAAAATATAAAACTGTGTAACTGTTTTTCTCTGTGCTGTTCAAAATAGATGTCATTAAAGTAAACTCTCCAGAGGAATCTCAAGGCTCAGTTAAATTACCTTTCAGATATTAGGTTATACAAATTCTTAGTAATTTCCAAAAGTATTGTAGAATAAATACATAATAAAAAAAACTATGAAATCCCCTGTTCTTCAGTGTTTTTCTTTCTCTATCCTCTGTATATCCATTTTAGATCTTTACAATGTCAATGAAAGAATGACATGGAGGTTGGGTATTTGTAACAAATGTCTAAAAATAATAAAATTCTATACTTTAAACCTTTACTGAGGGGCTTACCTATTCAAGCTAAATCTTGTTTGGTAATGTATGTGAGGTTTCCTGAGAATAAATTCCATGTACCTCTAGTAACCTGATTGCTGAATGTCCTATACCCTCATCAAGTTTGTACTCTTCAACCACAAGTAAATTGGTATATTCCGTAGTCCTTCTAATTTTATCTGTCCTTCTAATTTCAATCCTTTTGGCTTCCACATTGCCTACCAGAACTTCTGTAACAGGCTTCACTACAGAAAAAGCATTCTTCATAGCAAAAATGAATGGTACAGAGGCCTACAGAATGTAAGAGTAACTGTAGTTGTTGGCAGGGTTTTTTTAATTGTGTTTTCTAGTTATGAAATTATTTGATCAAGTAAGGGTATAGTAAGGTCTTAGGTCTGATTTGTTTCTTGAGACAGGTTAGTGGTCTTGCAGGTGGCCTGGCTGGGTTACAAATCTGGATTATGTAGCACTCTTCATTATGTAGAACTCTGGATTGCAGCTGAACAGGCAGGAATTATTTGGGGAATATACTCAATGCAATGCAAAGATGTTTTATTTCGGTGTTGTAAGGTGATAGTGGCAAAATAAAAGTGATTGCAAGAACTAAATGAATAACTCAGGAACTTACAAGGTATACACTGAAAGGAGGGTGAGGGAAAGTAATGGGGGCTTCTTTTGAAACATCTTTCTTGACAGTATTGAAAAAAAGCTGGTTATCAGATTGATTGGTGACTCTCACACACTAGTGTCTAACTTTGCTATACAATGAGATAGTGGAATTTAAGTATATTTAATTAAGCACATCTAGCTGACATTTTTGAAGTTATGCTTATTTGGTTATTCAACTCTGGAAAAAATGATTTATTTTTTTTACTGTAATTTTGAAGATTGGCTTTCAATTCTTATTCATCTTAAATAACCATATTGCAATTCTGTAGAATGAGTTTTCAAACTTGTGACTGATAAATTAGTTATACTTTCTGACTGTGTGTAAATAATGACTTGACGTATAAGACAATGGAAAATACTGTCATTTAAGAGTTAAATCCCTGGAGATGGATTAATTTTAGCAAATTTTCTGAAGGGTCACAGTGATAACTTTAATAATAATTTACATTTTGGTTTCATTGTTGTATTCTACAAGTCTTATTTTCTGAGTCATAGTGAAAGGATGTAACATACGTTGTGTGGGTTTGGGAAAACTTGTGGTTACTGAAAGCCAGCCTTTCTTCACTGAATTAATTGTAGTGATTACATGATAAATATTACAGCGACATGAACAGCTTTGCTGTTTCTTAATTATGTCACACATTGTCTTTCTAGCAAAACTTATGCAAATAAAGCAACTAATTTTCATACGAATTTGTAGGACTGATGCTGGTAAGTGGATCTAGGCTTTAATGCAAAAACTTTACTGGAAGTTCTATTCCATTTCAGCTTATTGTGTTAGTTCTTAATTAGTTTTTTTTTTTAATTAGTGGTATCAAAGTATTTTATAAGTTATCAGCACAGTTTTACATTGCATAACAAGAAAATTAACTTTATTTTCTTGTGAAATCTTAAAAGAAGTAGTGAAAGACAATTTATTTTAATAGTCTATCGAACTCCTTTTTTTCTTGTATTTTCTTAATTAAATGGTGCAGTGTGATGGAGCTTGGATTTATACATTCTTCTAAAGTAATTAATAAACATTTTTTAAATTATACATTAATTGCTTGCTATTTATTTGTTACATTATTTCCTGATTGATGTGAAATTTAATAATGAAGAGTATTCTTCCAAAATGTCTATGTACCTTTGTAAATGGGTATAATTCATACATAAACTGTGGGAAGAATAAATTCATATTTTTTGAAGATGATAGACCTCCTAGGAAATAGGGATAAACATTAAACTGGGAGGTTTTTCTTTTCCTAGCTCACTTATTCAGGTAAGAATTACTTCACACATTAGGTCAATTGGTGTATTTTCTACTGGTTATACCCAGGAATGTTAGACAGACGTTCAAGAATGGAAGAGTTACCAGTAGGAAAGTTTTACAAGACAGCATTAATACTGATGTGATTTTTTTTTGGCAATAGGATGCTCAGAAAACTTGTAATGAAAATCACCAATGTTACATAGATTGCAGATACCTTAAATTGGTCAGTATTTTAAGAAACTGCAGTTATTTATGCGTGATAAATTCTGCGTATGCCTGTGTGTGTATGTGTAGATCCACCTATTACTATCTGCATAGAAATGTACATATATATCTATGCAACCCCACCCTTAATTATCCTATCCATCCTAAAATGAGCTTAATATTTTTTTTTATTTTGGGCAGGTATTCAACACAATATTTCCTTTGTCCTGGGCCATGGTTGTCATGAGAGCACCTCTCCCCCCAAAATTTCCAGTTAATGTACTCTGTATGCACCAGTATTGTTGTTAGGTGCACATTCTTACTCTCTTCTAGTGTAGAATCATCCCTAAATGCTACAGTTTCACTTTTTTTATCTTGGCATGCTCATATCTGTTGGGATACCTTTGAGACAAGATTTTTGTCTTTCAGGTTTTCTTTGATCATTCCTAAATTACAAAATTTTTTTTGAGTGCAAGACTTCTTTCCATAAATTCCAGTTAATCTGTCTCTAGTTGTTTATCATTCCCTCCTTGCAAATTAGGACAAATGCTAATGGACTGCCTCTCCCACTGTGTGGTAGAAGTAATTTCATATCTTGACTCCTTTTGGATATCTTGTAAATCTGAAGGGTTTTTTTGTTATTGATGGATGATCCCCTACTTAGGCCCTATTTTCTTATGTCAAATTTTATTTGCCTAACAATAATGACCTATATTAGATTTTGTTGGGCACATTCAGGTACATGGGAACATGGTTTTGCAGATTATTATAGGATATAAGATTATATAATGCTACATCTGAGATTAAATTTGTATCTTGTTCTTACATACAATACTCATTAAATGCATTCCAATAAGAAATAGCTATCTCTCTAATATTTAGAAGGAAGTTGACTTACAGCTCACTGTATATAAATTCTTTCATTACTTCACTCCAAGTTTTCCTCTACACTTATGAGATCTTTGCGAGAACTTATTCTTATGAACATCTGACATCTCTGGAATTTTTCCTATGTGTACTTTTACATTCTCCATCTTTTTTACTTTCTGAGTGTTCTTGGATATATTGTGGTTATATTAATATATGTGTAACATATCTGCAGTTAAGCAGACAGGCATTACAGAACATTATGCCATGTGGGAACCTCAGACGGCTGTGAACACCTTGCATTAAATAGGATTAGTGGTATAAATTCTGATATTTAATATAATTTGGCTTGTGTGCATGTGCAAGTGTGGGCGTGCACATTTAGTATCCATTTAATTTGGGAAATGTGATTGCAGAAGGCAGACTGACAGGAAAAAAGCCTATTTAAAATTTTATAATTCTGAGACTGGGCTGTGTAGCCTATTAGAAGCATGTATATGTATGGAGTAGTGGGATTATAACTGAATTAGTAGAAACTTTGTTAAACCGAATTAGCAGGAAGACTACATTTTAGACACAAGAGGGGAAAAGAACACTATCAGATGGAAAAGAGTATTTTTAAGTCCAATTGCTGTTAAGATATGGTGGGAAAAGTGGAAAACCCATGGAAAGAAAGAAGGAGGAATTAGGGGTTCATAAAGAGTGAAATCAATTGACAAATTTTAGCAAACATTTTAAGTAGCGTTAAATGATTTCCAGAGTTTGAGAGGTGAAAATGTTAAATAGATCAAATGAATAAATGACAAATTATGAAGAGAGAACTCATGCACAGAGATAAGGAGTTAACTAGAGCTATCTCTAGGTAATAGAGAACCCTTTACGAAAGGGTTCAATTCTCTATAGATTAGTGATGAACTCATTTACTACCAAGGAAGAAGTGGAGAAGCAGAACAATTTATAGTGAAAAACTGCATAATTTTTTCATGGGAAAATACTATGCATTTAGGAAGCTCATGTCTGTAAACTAGCTTCTGATGCCTGGTACCTAACTTCTAGAAGTTTTCTTGAAAATGGGAGAATTTAAAGCAGCCAGGTTAAATGTTTTACTGTAGTCAAGCATAATTTTTGAATTTTTCAAAACATGTACTTTAGTTATTGTAAAGTAGTCAGAAATCAGAAATCTGCAGTTCTATCATTCAAGCATGATTTCTGAAGAATGTATGGTTTCATTATGGATTAGAGTGGTGATAGAAGAAAAAAGACCTTCAAAGAAAACTGAGCTTTTAAATTAAAATAAACAGTATCCTGTTTATACCTGTCATATCTGCACATAATACTGCATAGAAATTTGTACACAAACTCCTGCGTATGATTCTAGATTGTTAAAAGTAAGGTTATTTTTAGCCCTAGGAAGTCTTTTGAACAACAATAAAGAGATTCAGAAGATTTATGGGATTAAATTTGTACTATGAAAGAACAACTCCTTCAGTATTTTTGGAAGCTTTCATAAATAGAGATAAAAGAGGTGACAAAGTTCTGAGCTGCTGGTTGCTTTCTTTTGGGCACTTCTTGCCTTGAAATCCACAGTTTTAGACAGCCATCTGGGTTCTCTGTCTAACTGGAGAAAGTATGCAGCCAGCAACAAAACTCTAGAAGAGCCAGCAGAAGGAATGGAGAATCACATAAACAGGCCATTAGCAAAATAGTAAGACATTTTCTCTGTGGATGTTTAGTTAATCTCTGTAATGCATGCAGATTAGGGCCAAAGGGTTTTTTCCAAGATCTATAGGTCTGGCCAGTGCCCTAAACCCCTAGTTATTTGGTAAAAAAGTGTTGGTATAAATGTCTTTCTGGTCTTATAGATGGGATCAGCGTGAATTAGACTTCAAATATCCATAGAAAATTGCCTAATTTGGGAGCACTGATGAAGTTCACTCGTAAGAGATATGTGTGGCAAAGCTATCCACTGTCAAGGAAAAAACGTTCTGGTCTCTACCCAAGGATGAAAATATTAGCTTCCTTTACAGGGGTAGGTTACAGTGGAGAAAATAACCATATGGCTTTTGGAAGTAGGTGCTTTATTATTATTATTATTATTATTATTATTTTAAAATTTTAAAAAATCAAGCCAAATTTGAGAACTTGGTTTCTGGTGGTTCTGACCTGTAAGAAATTCATAAGGTGTGGTGACAAGAAGATATGATTGCCTGTCGCTCATCATATCTCTGTAAAACAAAAAGTGGAACTACCGTCCTCAAGAGAGAGTGTAGCATACTTTGTATATGTATTTGTACGTGTGTGTGTGTGTACTTCATTCAAGGATAAAATGGACTTACACAATTAACACTTAGTGGAAATATAATATTAGAAGGGACCACAAGAATCAACAGGTCTCCACCCTCTAGAATTACAGGCAGTCATGTAGTAAAAAATTGCCACCCATGGTCGAATGTCCACTTCAGAAATTGCAGTATAATTAAAAATATTGAAATACTATCGCTCAGCAGCAGTTTGGTCCAGACAGCGACAGAGGTAACAGAAGAGAGGGTGTGAGCAGAACCATTCACACAGTTCACTGCTGGCGTTCTGCACAACCAGTGACTTAAGCAGATAATCATCAACTGTGGTTGGTAATGCCTCAAACTTGAATGTCTGTTCCATGAGTAGCTGTAGCAAACTTATAAAAGCAACAAAGAAATGTGATGCAATTAAAAATGCTCTCAACCTGTATTCCTGCAATCAGCTTTATAGTTTACAAAATCTAAACTTCAGCATATGAAAATTGTATTAGTCTTTTCATTGTTCAAATAGTTACTATATATGCCATCACATACATGTCATTCAGAAATATGACACACCAAAAAGCATGGTTTAATATCACTTGAGGCATAGCAACTGATGTTAAAAAGACACTTCACGTTTTGCTTTGCTCTGTCTGGTTAGATGGATCACTACTGTGATCCACACGATGTTAAACCTCATTGTTACACTTGTAAAGAGAATGTATGAGAAATATTAAGGCTCTGACTGTGCAATTCTGTGCATATGTAAGTAGTTCCATGGTCTAGGCAAGATACTTTTACTCATGTTGAGCAATGACTTCAAAATTTGTGCTTGCTATGATCTGTATATGCCAGCACTACTCTTTAAGTATTCTTTTCATGTACATAAAGGTTAGGACTTACCAGTAGCGTACTTTATATCATACTCTACTTTTCAAAGCAAGTAGAATGAATATTGTATCTATAGCGTTCTTGCAACAGTAACTTGCTTTTGTTGATTTTTCCTCTTTATTCTCTTCACCAGGTATCTTCAGATCTTTCAATGGTGAGTGGTGCACCTGTTATTACTGTAGAACCAGATGACACAGTTGCTTACACTTTGAGTGTATCTCCGTGGAGACGAGGAGTATTTAAAGGTATAATGTAGAACCTAAATATATAAAGTCCCTATAAATTAGCAGATTAAATCTGTTTACTTTTCTGTTCAACATAACCTTTCTTCTGGAAGTAAGCCTGTAATTTCTGGTGATACTGATTTTTAAGCTGGCTCATATTTTTATTTTTAAGAGTATGTTACTGCTAAAAATATGGTCAGGTCCTTCAAAAATGCCCGCATATGTGCAACTTGATGCATTTAATTGGTCCCATGAAGGTTGATTCAATAGGAATTAAAGATTTTGAATTATCACCAAGTTCTTGGGTCTAAATTTAATTTTCCAGGATCTGTTAAACAGCTGTAGTTATCTTAGCATTACTAGAACCAAAGATTTAAAGGTAGAGACCAGAATTTTAGTATTATTTCCCTTGATTAAAGTTCAATTTGTTGAACACAAGTCAAGAGTATATACATAGAATATGGTGATACCAATTCCTTCTTTGAGATGTGTAGAAGCTAGAGATGTCTAAAATTAATTGCAAGTAATTTGCATCTGTCCATGTTTATTCTGGTATTCTTATAGTATTCTTATAAGAGACAGTCTTAAAGTAACTGAATAGCACTCAGGAAACCTAGATTTGCACAACATCTTAAACAAAAGGGTCCCTGATATTGGATAAATCTCTTAGTCCAAAATGCTTAGTGTATAGCTTTGATTTTGTGGATTCCTAACTCCTAGCGCTTGATTCTGCTGCCTTCTTAGACAATTAAGATTAATGATGGCTGTTTTCTCAACATTAAAAAAACTATTAAGTCTTGTCCCTGAGGATGCCAAACTAGTTTGCTCTTCTTGCCATTTTTTGATTTAGCTTCTGATGTGTAAAAGGTAAGTAATAATGCCATCTCAATTCAAAAGTGATTTGTGAAAATAAATTAATACTTGTAACAAAGCTTGGCCTTGTGCCACAGGAGGACTTCTTGCTAAATCTGTAGCCCAGAGACAAATTCACTTTCTCTTAAGAGGAGTCATCTTTCAAAGAAATTTGTGACTGTCGAAAGTGTTCACCAGGAAATATTGAGGATACACTATATTTTAACTTATGTCTTTTTTTCAGGCTTTAAAGATTTAGTAATATTCTCCTCTTCTGGCTTAGAAAATCCCCAATTCTTTTATACATACTGAAAGTTTCAGTGGAAGAGGTTCCAAGGAATCTATCATACAGCAGATTAATGCCAGGTGGTAAAAGCCATGCCTTCAAAAGGACAGAGCTGGCATGTTCAGATCAACGTCTCTGATGTTCTGTCATCCCCCTAACTTCTATTACAATGACTTCCATTATGTTTTCAAGTATCGTACGTTCGCTGAGTGAGAAAGAGAGAGAACAGATAGTCTGTCTAACCCAATAGAAAAGTTATTGGTTCAAAGGCTGGGAAGTCACATATGCTTTTTTTTTTTTTTTTTTTTTTTTCAGAAAACAGTTCATTTATTTTATGCTTTAAAATAACTTGAGAGAAAACTGAAGTTAGCCTTTGAAAAGAGACAGGTCCCAGTTATCTACCGTCCACCCCCCGGCTCAGTGCTTCCTTTAATCACTACCTTAGGAAGTCATGTTCATTCTTCCTCCAGAGCAGGGACAGTTTTGGTTATGTCACAGAAATTTGTGCACGCTTTCTAGTCATTCAGCTGCTGTACAAGAGAGAGGGATGGAGGGAAGAAAGGCCACTGTCGCAGGTTTGAAAGGCAGCAGCTGTTTTTGCTGTCTGATGTTAAGTGTGATATAAACCTAAGTACCAGGTTTCCTATCCAAGGTATCATCAGTTAGGAAGTGCTTTCATTGTGGCTTCAAAGAGAGCAGAATTCTGTCTGCTTTGTACTATGCAAGACTGGGAATTCATATTTGTTCCCCAAAGCAGAATTTTCTGCGTGGAGAACTTCAATGTCAAAACTGAGATAGATGTGAGTTTTTAGCACTTTTAGGACTTTTTCAACAGCCAGCTTGAAGTTTGAGGATCACAGACTAGATGTAGGTGACACAAGTAGGAATTAATTAGGACTCGGGTATCTTAGTTCTTTCTAGGTTAAAGATACTACAAGTAAAATATGATTTGAAAACCCAAAAGGAAAGGTACTCTTTATCTAGTTTGAATTTGTTTAGAGGGAAGTAAATAATCCATGGGGCCAACTTGTTGAATGATTGAAAATAAAAAAACAATCTCAAAAGCTGTCACAGAGTGAGTAAATTTTATCCTGTGGGGAAAAAAAGAACAACTATTTAGGTATCATTTGAAGACTGTCATGGTGCTGATGGATGATTTCAACTTTAGAACTCCCTAACCTGTGAGTATAAAACTTTGTAGCCTTGGTGTTCTAGTACTGGTTTTGTCATATTAAAATAAGTTCTCATAAAAGGATTTTCACCATATAAATGGTACTAAGCAAATGGTCTGCATTTTTCCTTTATGTTCCAAGACTTTTTTTGTTACAAAATTGTATGGCTGCAAAATTATACTTCCTTTGGTTTCCTTGCTATTTTATGATTGCTAAGCTAAAAATGAGTGCAGTTCTTTTCAAAAGTCCATTTGGAAGCATTTAAATAGAGGGCTAATATTACATGCTTCAGCTGGTTTGTAGATGTATGACAGATTTAACATAGAAATAATAGCTAATAAATGTCTCACACAAGGTTCTGGCACCAGATGAAGTTCTTCAGCAGTCTGTTTTCTGAATAATAGAGCAATTTCCTTTAGGTTTGATAAAGCATCTTCTACATTTTACTTTATCTTTTGTCAAGTCTTATTTCTGCTTTCCACAGAATAGACCATAATTTTTCCAGAATAGACCAAAGCTCATAATGCTTCAATATTTCCTGTGCAGAAAATACATAACTCTTATAGTCAGTGTCCTTTTATCCATAAACATTTACTAGCTTTTGGAAAAGAGCTGTCTAATTTATGAATCACCTTTCTTTATTTTTTTTTATTATATATGCATTTAGTAGGCAGCATTTTTCCGTGCTACTTGGAGCTTTTGAAGTTTACATTGAGGAAAAAGGGCAGTATATTGCAGACCATGGCCTGTCAGACTGCATCTGTAGGACAATTTTAATGAGATGGTGAGGATCATGACAAAACATTCTGGCTTGTAAATGAGTTGATTAAACTTATTTAACAGTATTTTCCCTTCAACACTTGTGTGAAATCTTGATTTTTTAAAAAATATTGCCCATTTCTTTGTTTGGCTGAATTCTGTAAATTGATCTGCTGATCACTCTAGTTTCAATACAATAATGAAATCACATGGGGGAGGAAGACCCTCTCTGTAGCTTCTGGTAGCTATTGCCCTATTTCCAGCATATTGGTACCTTTGCTTTAAGTGCTTCCTCTTCAGCTGAGACACCCTAGCAAGACTAATTCATTTGTAATAAAGACCAGGTTAGGAGGATTTTTTGTTTGCTTGATTACTGTGAATGGCTGGCAAACCTCCACTGCTGGATCACTGGATTTGTCTGAGTCACGGCTCCTCGATTTGTATATGCCACCACCTAGCAAGATGATCCCCAACACACTCTTTTCATCCATCCAAGTGCAGCTGGGAGTTGCATACTCCTATGCTCTTTCATGTCATGGTTTCATTGTCACATTAAAAATGGACAGTGAGAATTATAAATAAAACAATACACCTCTTTATTAAATGCCACTAAACCACATATGAATGATAGTTGACAGCAGAATATGCCACTTGCTCATTTCTCCCATGTATGAGTCTTAAAGTTTATTCTGGTTCCTTTTAATTGATGTAGGGAGGAACTAATTTAGTCCCAGTATACCAAAAAGTAGCAGGATTTACAGAAACTCTTTAGAATTTACATATATCATCATGGAGGTTTTCCTATGCAAAACAGAGATTATAAAGTTTTGTCGTAACCTACAGTATCACTTTTTTTGTCAGTAGAAAAATTGCCAGAACAAAAATTGGCCAAAGTTATAGCTTACATAAATTACACTAGTCTTTTGAATTTATCTTCTCTCTTCTGTGGAACTTCTCTGAGGCAGCTACTATACATTGATTTCATTGGGCAAAAAAAAATCAGTAAAAAATAAAACCTCCTCCTGTTCACAAGAGCTCTGCTTATTAAGATCATGCTGGTATATTTAAACCACAAGCCAAATGTTTCTATATCTTTTCAGATTTGTGTGATGAATTCCATGGCCACATAGTCTTCTGTTCTTGTTCCCAGTTGAAATATTGGGATATTGTGAGCTTTTATAATCTCTGTGCACCAGAAAAAAAAATAATGTACAATACATACCTTTCAAATAGTCCATTCAAGTTATAGAGAAAGGAAAATGTTTAATATTTGTTTTCTTAATTGGATTCAGGGATGGGGTATTGTGGTGTATAGCCAATGAGTCAGTTTGATGTGGTGTTTCAATTACAATTTTACTGAGAAATAAATTAACCTCCTCCTTTTAAAGGGATGCATCTTCTCTAAAGCAATATAAAACAAGGCTTCGGTATTAATATGTGGACTGCAGTTTTATAAAATGTTCAAACACTGAATAGTAAAGCTAGAAAATTCCTAATGATGTTTTTGACCAAGAAAGCTTTTAAAGCAATATTGTATCAGCATAAAGGAAACCTCCACAATTTATGTAATTTTTAATTATTGATTTTCAGTATAATTCTAGGAATGCTTGTATTGTTGCTTTGGCAAGTTTAATTTTTTTTTTATGAAGTATGTATATGCCAAACAACAGCTGAGAAGAGCAGTGGTATTTTCTAAAATACTTAATAGTGCCATAATTCTGTGGCCAACTGAATCAGTGGGAATTGTAGCTCTGTGATGTATATGAAATGCTGTTTGGTTTTGCATGTGTAGTTTAAAAATTGTCAGTCATGATATTTTGACAAGTTACGTTGTTACACAATGTATGACACAGAAGTTAGAACTGAACAAATAGAAGAAAAAAACCCAAACATTGGGGACTGTTATTCATGAACAAATGATCATTTATCAGTTACTTGACAACATCAATAAGGTAATATATTACTGCCGTTGCTGAAGACTGCATAAGCAACAGTGGGTTCTGTAGGATGACAGTGTGTTCACAGCCAAAAGACTAAAATTTACTGTATCAAACCCCTGACATAACATAGGAGCCAAGCTCAGTGGAACCTTGTGAAAAAATGTCAACATGCTTATTTGTTATTTTAAATCTGTCATTTTTGATGCAGTGCTGCTGCACCTTTCCAATGTATCTTTTATTACTTCATAGAGTGCTAAGGATGTTTTATTACTCTTCATTGTATAAAATTCTTCTTCCCATCCTGCAAAACACTATTTGATTTTTGTTGTAGCCCATAATTTGAATAAATTAATACATTTATGTATCACCAGCTATCTTAATCTCCCACAGTGGTCGTTGGATTGCACCATTCACCACCAAACCAGGAGAGCATTCTGGTTGGGGCAATATTATACTTTCTAGGAAAACATTCCACCTTGATTTAAAGAATCAAGTCATGCAGAGCATACTATGTACTAAATATCCTCACTGATAACGATTTTTCGTTCTGTATTTGGCTTGAAATTAATGCACTTTTTATTTCTTATTTGCCATTCTTGCCAGGAATGATATTATTTTTTCCCCCCCTAATAAAAAAATCTAAATATCTTTGAGCCAGTGGTAGCACTTTGGTGCCCATGAAAATTATGAAAGACAATTTATGAATATTTTAAGATCAAGCAGATAAGCTGAGTTTAAAAATGTATGCCATGTGTACTAATATTGATTAATTTTTTATCAAAATACTTTGACAGATTTAATTGAATGCCTTGCAGAGAGCTGGATATGTTACATCAATCCAGTTATCTTTACTAAGAAAGATTTTAACCTCATTGGTATTAATTCTGTTTGTTTGAGATATGTTTTCCATAAGGAAAGAAAATTGAGTGTCAGCAATTATAGTGCAATTCTTCACTGATTTTTTTGATGGAGTGATTGCCGGATTATCAGCACAGTGGTTTAATAATTAAAGCAGTTTTCAGTTACCATAGTTCTCCCACTAGCTCTTGAAATATTCTTGAGCATTAGCAATCTACAGTTCTGGAACTTTTCAAGCATTCCAACATGTGCTGCAAATATAAATTAATTATTCAGTGTTCTTTAGCCAATTATTTTGATGCTTTTGAGAGCATGTTTTGCGCAGAGCCAAATAAGTTACTGTTAGTTTTGCCATCCTTACTGGTGAAATAAAAATTTTTAACCTCTGAACACTTGTATTCTGTCCCTTTCTCTCACACATGCATAAGCACAATACAATATTCTGAAATACAGACAATTTGTAAAGAAAGTTCTCTATTATCACTGGAAGCAAGGACTATAAAGAAAAAAAATTAGTTAAATTTTAAAATGAAGTGAAACTATGTTCTCTACTGTAAGGATGATTTAGAATTTATTAATTTAGTGCTTTTCAGCATTTACTCAAGTATTTTTAATCAACTTATCAGCTATAATTTTGCTTTTTTTTTCCTCCTTTGCTTGTAATTGTTAACGTCTCTCAAGTGTATTGATGGTTAGGATGGTATTTAAAATTAATGAAGTCTTTCTCTTGTGCTTTGTTTCTCTCTAATATTGTGCTGCCATAGAACAAAATTATATTAGGATTATATATGGAGACATAAAATCAGACTAATTAGTCAGTATTTATCCTAAGATCCATTAGCTATTAGTGCCATCAAATATGTCCTCTTACATCAGTATTTATATGTCTTGAGCATTTTCTTCACACTTCATTCCCCTGAGCTCTTCATAATGGTTTCATTTTTTTATTGTACTTGCATGTGTGCCTTCTCTTTGAAGATTATTTTTTTTTTAAATATTCAATAATCTCCTGAAATTGCAGTCAGTCTCCTCTTTATTTGGACACAATTTCTGGCTCCTGTACTGTGGCTAATTTTAGGAATTTGCAAAAGTTTTTTTTTGTTTGTTTGTTTGTTTTGGTTTTAATTATTTTTATTTTATTATTTTATTCGTGTTTGTATAGATTTTTCTTAACAGAGGAAAGAAAATCTGAGATTCTGGTATTTTTTTAATTTAAAATTACATATTTCCTTTTTCTGGATTTAAGTACACACCTATTTCCATTTTTTTGGTTTTGTTTTCAACTTTGGTGTTTTATACTTGTGCTTCACAGTTGCTGTCTTCTGAGAAAAAGAGATAGTGGCAATGTGAAGATGATAAACCTTGCTTCCCTATAACAATTCAATGTAATCCTTAGCAGAAATAATGTCAGTGTTTGTCATGTTGAAATTGCCACCTGGTGGAGCTACTGCTGAGTGTACAATGAATAAATTTTACTTTTCCAAGACTTCCTGGTAGCATTTGACTTCAGTACTTCAGTTATGTTTTAGTTGCCTCTTCTTTTCTCTTTAAAAAGTACATTCCTTCTGAATAATATTATTATCAAAACTAACTGTGAGGCCATTTTATTAAAATTAATCTCTCCTGAGATGAAATTAAACTGGAAGGTTTAGAGGCATGAATGCAGCCTTCTGCAGAAGTGTGTGATTGAGGGCAAAAAGTTAAGCCTCAAGGACTCTAAATGAGACAGATTTGTACAGGTATGTGTACACAAAGCTTGATGAGCTCCTGGCTGCTAAGTTAGAGCAGCTTCATGAGCCAGTTGTTGTGACTGCTGTGGTGCCATCTCTCCCCCTCGCTGCTGCTCCCTTTTCCAGATCCCACATGAGCCTTGATTTTTAGCTTTAGCTATTCCTGATAGCAAGATGCTAAATTCTCTTTCAGGGAGCACAGCACGTCCTCTCTGTCATGTGACCTGTTACCACACATTTATCCCACTCAAAGCTGGAGAAACAACAAAAAAAAAAACCTTTAGATGTAGGTATTTTCAAATCAAATTGTTCAGGGACTCTCATAAAATTATAGTAATTCTCCATTTCAAATTAAAAAAATAAATCCACTATGAATAATTTCCCCCAAACCTTAATAAGACACAGTTACATAAGTTCCCTTTGGGAGACCATTTCGTATAATGTTTAATGATCTCAAATGGGAAAATTTCTTACTGTATAATATCATAAAATAAGTCCTCCTCAAATTAGTTTTTCATTGTACATATGAGGCAAGAATTAGACCTGCAACATGTATTTATTTAAGCTTTGAAACTTGCCAGAATGTACTGAAATATTGAGGGACAGTCATTTAGATAAAAGAGTAATAATATGTAGTATTACCAAAAATTTTTGTAGACTTAAAATGCTTAGTCAGAGGCACATAGTACAAGAAGCAAAAGCTGCTTATTTAAAGCTGGTATACCAAATCTTCCAGAATAACATTACTGTTATTTAAAGGAACCATGAACATACTAGATATTTAAGATTATGTTTTATATTATCAAATAGAATTCTGACAATTTAAAAATCCTGGTTTCATAATCTTGATGTATTTTATCTTCCCTATATACTTGACTACAACTTGACATACAATACAAAAATGTATCATATGAATATTTTAACTGTTACATTTATATTTTCTTATAGCATTAGACTGGGACACTGATTTAAAAATTACAGAAACAATCAAGACTATGCATAGAAAAT
Source organism: Pterocles gutturalis (assembly GCF_000699245.1). NCBI lineage: Eukaryota > Metazoa > Chordata > Aves > Pterocliformes > Pteroclidae > Pterocles > Pterocles gutturalis. The sequence goes on along the minus strand of NW_010134036.1, from coordinate 28,478 downwards.
TGTGCTGTAAAGAAAGATACTATTATTGTCCATTATATTTTATAATTTTTTAAAAGTGGGTTTGCTTGTATTCTTGTATTTCTTGTTAATGATCTTTACTTCAGGTAAGTATAAAAACACTTCTGGGCAAATAATTGGTTAATTTTTTTGGGCTCACTCAAGGCATTTTTTTTATCACCATAAGTTGTAATTGGATGGCTGACACCTGGAGTGGAAGTTTTACTTCTCTTTTTTTTTTTTTTTTTGTTAGTTTTGAACTGAAGAAATACTCTACATGTCTGGCAGTCTGTTTTGTAAAGCTAATGCCCCGGCTAATGTAACACCTGCTATCTATTTGTCTTAGGTGTAATTTCATTTGTTGCTGAAGATGAAGACCAACAGCAGTCTCAATGTAACAGCTCACCAGAGAACACAGATGGTGAACAGGCCCTTCAGAAATTGTCAACAGAGACACCACAGACTGCTGATGTAGAAAACATGGGTATGTTTGTTATTATGGATAAGTTCATTGTTAGGTTGTATGAACTTATATAAAATTTCTTTTCAGATTAAATTTAGTATGCCAGGCCACATGCCTGCAAACAGTGTTAAGTCCAATGTTTATTCCAGGCATTCATGAAACATATTTTTATGATTTTTTGAAAGATTTTGATTAAATTTTAAGCTGAGTTTGTTTTTTTCTTTCTTTTTTTTTGCATCGATGTCGCTGACTGTCACTTGTTGTTGGAGAGGGGCAGCAGTTGTTAATGCTTTCCATTAAAAGTATCCGATAACATTAATGGTGCTGATGTCAAAGCAGGCCACTTCTGAAATTCACATTGCTACACTTCATTCCACTGTGGAAAAAAATTTTCTTTCAACTGTCAGTCATAGATGCTCTTTTGGTCAGTTACAGTAAAATTGAGAGTAGAAAATTCCAGAATACCTGATTACTTTCATATTTTCACCTCCTGCTTAATTCTAAATAGTTTCTGAGCTATTTTTGAGATCTTAAGTGTTCCAGAGGAATATTTTTGTGATTACAGATGTGCACACCAAATAGACAACACTAGGTTTTTTGTTTGTTTTTAAACTAATTTCTCCATTTTCATCTTTAGATTTGCAAGTAAAGTTTTGCCTATGGAACTGTGTTTTTAGTGCTTTTAATACCTAATTTGGAACATATTTAAATTATCAAGCATGATCTGAGTTTGCTAAAGCATATTTCACACAAGGAAAGCTATCAAGGAATGTTCTTTTTAACCTGAAAAAGGCATTGTTTTAATCAACATTTAGGTTTTAGGAAACTGAGAAGAGCTTGCAATTGGAGATCTCTGTAATGTAACTGTAATTCCACTTCAGCAGAACTGATCTAGAATTAAAAAGAAAAAAAAAGAATTAGAAGCTAATTTTATTATTAATAAATAATAAATAATTTGAGTTAATCCGATGTGAATATCAGAAAGTCTGTTCTTTTATAGTCTATTAAAATCTGTATTTAATCATAGGTAGAGGCTCAGAGACTAGTAACCCGTCTCTGATCTGAAGCAATCCCAAGAATTTACAATCTGTATAGCCAAGACAAAGACTGGAAAGAGACGGAAGCTCAGAGAACTGAAATTACTCTTGCTGATCATAGCAGTAGCTTGATGTTGGTGAACATTTAAAAAAAACACTTTTTTTTTTCTCCTCTCAAACCAGAGCCCTATCAATGCATATACATTGTCTTTCTAATCTACCAGGTTCATAGAATCACAGAATCACAGAATGGTTTGGGTTGGAAAGGACCTTAAAGATCACTGAGTTCTGACCTCCCTGCCATGGGCAGGGACACCTTCCACTGGACCAGGTTGCTCAAAGCCTCTTTTTGGCTAAATATTTAATGTAAAATTTAAAACACTTTTTTTACACAGGTCAGACTCCTGGTGCACTTAGCTTTGTGATATGTGCTCTGTTTCTTTTTAACAACTGTATTTAAAACTAACAAAAGACAGTAAAATGTTTTCTATGGTTATGTAGCTCTTATACAAAATCAGATCTTCTAAAGTGTTATTTTTGTGCAATTGATAATACAATGTGAGTTTAAAATAGCAAAGGAATAGAAGTGGAAGAGAATAGCGTAGCAGGACATGGCAAAATGCTATTTTCAGACAGAAAATAATCTAAGAGAAAATAAGGTGACCAAAGAACTAAGGTTTTCCTATAGTGCTTATGATACAGATAAGTATCAGTGCATCAGTGGTAAAATTCTAACAAAAAATCAAAAGGCAAGTCAATGTTTGACACATTGAGGAACAGGGGGTTGAGAAGAAGTCTAAAAATATTAAATAGAGGATTTTTAAAACAGAGGGGGGAAAAAAGTAAACTAAATAAAAAAAATAAATTAAGAGATTGGTGATAACAGCACCGATTAAGTTCTCCTGTCTGGCATGATTAAAGAGAACACTACTAATGTTGAACAGTAGTGTTTTTTAAAATTCTGGCATGAAGAGAGTTAGAAATAGGAGAAAGTCCTTAAGGCAGTTAGAATGAAAGGAAATAATCAGTATTTAGCTCTCACTGCTTTTCAAGGTTGAAGAATATTTCATTGCATTCTCCTCCTACAGTGAACTTTTTTATCTGAATTTTCATGTACAGTGACATGGAAGTTGGTTGACATTAAAACTCTCACAGTGTATCATTATAAGTTTACAGAAGAAGAATTTTGACAAAGATTAAATTAAGGTGATATATGCAGACAATGCAGTAGAGATGAGAATTAGCAGATTTCAAGAGGAATTAATAATAAAGGAAATACCAAAACTTACGCCAAGTGCATGGAGATACAGGAGACAATCTTCAAATCTGCCTGCAAATGTTCGTGGATTTAATTAAGCTTCTGTTGTCTAACTAAACACTTCTGCTTATGAGATATTTAGGCTTTGCAAAGTTAGGAATCACCAGTGCAAAACTAGTAGAGGCTGTAATTAAAAGAAACTGAAAAGAGAAGGTTAAATAAGAAAAAAGGAGGTTAAGTATTGGATTTCTCAGTACAGTCCCTATCACTGATATGAATTGAGGGCATTGTTCTGAGGTAGAAAATCCAATGCAAGTTCACTGTTTGCTGTTCTTATTAGTGATAAGACTTTTGCTCAGTTTTATTCCCCATTAACAATGTGAGACTGGCTGATCTGCTTATGCATTTGGAATATGTTTTTCAAATATGTTGGTGGGTGATTAGTCTAATAACTTGCTGAAAGGGGCCAGGTAATGAGCTCCAACTCGGCTCCCTTTTTCACTGCACACTAATTTACATGGATATAATCACTACAGCAAATGGGGTCCCATAGGTAGCTAGAGCAATCTGCACAGCTTATTCATATATGGCTGCATCAAGTTACTACATCTTATCTTTCAGTTACCATCTTTTGCAATTTTTGTGCTACTGTAGAGTTGTATCTTTGTCTTACGGTAACCTACACGTTCCTAGTAGATTTTACTAACTCAAGATTCATGACTTCTAGCAATGTTTGGGACATCTTTAGGATTGCTTTCTAAAGTGAACTTGAAATAGGACATGAAATGACTCTTCCCTAATACAGTATTGCTTAATAATAGGGGTTTTTTTCTTCAATACTTAAGATACACCCTTACAGTGCCCTTATCCCAGGAACAGCAAGCTTCCGTCTCACCTTTATATCAACCAACTGCTTCTAGTAATTTCACAAAACATTGTCTTCCATCACAACCATTCATTTGTACTAGACATCTATAACTCTTACAACTGGAGAAAGCATCTGCTAAAAATGGCTAAATAGAGATGGAAGGTAACAAGGTGTGATCTAACTTATATGACAGTAGTAGTCTTCTGAATTTGCTTCAAAAAGGAACTAATAGAGTCTTAGCTTTATCCTACACAGTTTTCTTTTCACCTATATTGTTACTGTAGTTTTTAATAAAAATTAATTATTCTATGGCTTTTCAGAGTAGAATGATTGATGGATATTTCCAAGATTTAGGATTTCTTAATTGCAAGGTGTACACCATTAGTAGACTGCAAAGTGCTTGCATTTGACCAGAGGCATCACACACTGAAGAAGTGTGTCTCAGAGCTGAGAATCCTCAGGACTACTGCTACTGATCTGCGGTAACAGAAAATAGTGGGCTTCTGATGTAAAGAAAAATAATATACAGGCTTGAATTAGTAGAGGCCAAAACAAGTGTGAGGTTGTCCATAACTGAATAAGGTTAAGAAAACAATCTCTAGTCAAAAACACATGTACAGCAAACATTTTTGTCTTGCTGTCACTCAGTGACAACTATTCCTTTTAAACGTGCTAGAAACTACCACCTTATTATACACACCTTAACATTCAGTATCATCTTTAGGTACACACACAAATGCATTATATAAGTATGTATATATGTATTTACTTTTTTTTTCTTCTTCAAATTACATTGTAGGTATGATTGTAGAAGAAGATAATTTCTAGAATAGTTTACACATATTATTTTCATAATTTCTACCAATATCACTCATCCTGCTCTTCCAAAAAGCTAATGATTCTGAAATTTGTTTGTGATTTTTTTCTCCTTCAGATGCAGTTAAGAAAAAGCACATTTAGTGCTTACGTTGAAAACCATTGATGCAGCCATCCTAATGAGAAATTATTTTTATGCTGCCTTGTATGAGGAAAAAAAACCAAAAAATAACCCCAAAACCTGAACAGAAAAATGTCTGCAGTGAAGATATAGTGACAGGGGCTTGCCCCTTTCTAAACTGACATGGATTTGCAGTTCTTTCCAAAGCATATTTCTGTCTTTCGAGAGAAGAGGTCCTAGTTTTTATTTCCTCATGGGATCCAAAAGTAAACTGAGGCTTAGTGGCTGCTAAGACTGAAATTAAGATGAAACTGGTCTTTCATATAAGATTTCTGTTTAGATATTTCTATATACTAAAGTGCTAAAATAATAAATAAATATCAGTCATGAATATATACTTGTTTCACAATCTGACCAAATGTTGCGAAGCCTCCTACACTTGTCAAAATTTGCTCTCAAAGTAGAGGAAATTGTTCTGCTCTACTATGGAGTCCATGGTAACTTAACAAACTGAACTGCCCTTGGACAACTGCCCCTGTGTTGTGCTCTTTGCTGTGCAGCATGTGGGCAATGGGGAGGATGCCTGGCTCAGCTTCTGCTAGACCAGCTCAGCTGTCCTCAGGAATTTCGTCCAGCAGCTCCCCTGTAAAGAAGAGTCAAGAGTGTGAAGTTGCTGCAAGGACTAAGACTTGCACTGCAACTGCAAATGCCCCCCCCCTTCTCCAGAATCCCTCGCTCTCTCCCTTCAGCAGCGAGCCTCAGCACAGAGCTGGCACTTAAGTGACAGCTTTTAATGTTCCTGCCAGTGGTGATGTCTCACAGAGCTGAGCGCTACAGATGCAGAATGTTTGTTTGTACAACACAGGGGAATTTTGCATGTGCTGTTGTCTTATTCTGGCTGCCCTAAGCATTGCCTTTATCAAAAGATTATACTTCCTCTTGTGTTCTTCATATGGAATGCATTTACATTTTTATGCCATTGCCAAGTTTTTGAATTTCTTTGTACTTGAAAGGCATAGTATCAAAAAGATACACTGCTCGTGAATAAGCCGTGATAAAAAAGCATAGTCAAAATAGTTAGGCCAGGCATTAATTTTGGCAAAGCCTGTTTTAATTATCTTTTTAAAGCTAATTTATCCTTCAACCAGCCTTCAATGAGACAGGTGACATTTTCTAGTCGAAGTTGTCACACTAGTTCTCATGATATGTCTCTGACAGTTAAGTGTCTTTCCTGTTGTCTTCAGAAACAACTGCTTCCAAGCGGGTTCATTGAGGAACTGATGCCTTTGAAAGGTAACGATACTTGCACGTGTGATCCTCCTGGACTTTCACGCTTGAAATCAGTCTCTGAGAGCTGAACATCTGTGGTAGCACACTGAGGTATTCACATAAAGAATGAAATAATTTCTTTGTTCTAGCAACTGCTAAAGGTGATTAAGAGGAAAACAGTACTCAGGATGGCAGTAATTTAAAATAAGACTTGGCATTTTTTCATGATAATGGTTTTAAAAGATCAGAAGAACTGAGTATGCAATGGATATATGTTAGGATTTAGTCAATATTAATGCAGTAATATGGTTAATACACCTTTAATATACTGAAGATGTAATTGATATATCTCACATGCATATTTATTTCTGGAATCTTTATAACAGTAATATTCTTAAAAATAATTTTGAGTTATCTACCTCATAAATTTTGATTGTGTAGTTAAGCTATTTTTCAGTTTAATTTGCACACTGTGTGTTCAAGCATATTGTGTTCCACCTTCAGAATATTTTTTTTTAATTGAGTCTCTCTCTTCAAGAAAAAAAAAGTTACAGAAGGAATATCCAAAGAAAATAATCCCCGTGTAAGCTGCATGCATATCTGAAAATTAAAAATACCAACCAGGGCTTATTTTTTTCTCGAAAGCATTTCAGCATTTGTAGCTATATTTATGCTAGTGCATACAAGCTATTGGGGATGGTTTAGAATATGCAGAACATTAAGGATTAGACTGTTTTATCCTTTTTTCCTTTGTCAAAAAGAGTGTTCAGTTATTGTTAGCTTTCTCAGTAGGTGCCCTTCTGCAGTACTGCAGTCTGTTAAGTGTTATGCATTTTCCTGTGCCCTTTTGAGGCTCAGAACAGCTTGATTCCCCTAATAAACCAACATGTTGTTTTGAAACAATTCAGATGTAGCAATGCTTCAAGGACCTGTGGCCCACATGGAATTTTGTGGGGCATGGTATGTGTGCAATTAAAAATCTGTGCAAACGAAGCATGGTAGCACATTTAAAATTAATAACAAAAGCAATCTGTAGTTGCTCACAGCATAAGGCTGCTGGTGAACTTTAGGTTACATCATCCTTTGTGCACTAGGTGTTTGAATATCGCTGTGCTGGGAAGGCTAGTATATGTTGCATCTGCCCTAAATATAAATAAGTCACTGCATTTGTAAACCTGTACATCTGTATATTTTTGGATGTCCCAGCATGTAGGATTACATTTGCATATAAACAGATTAAATGTTCATACCTAATTCAAAATGTCTGTCATACGCGTTTTGCTTGTTCTGATAGTCTATATAAACTATATTACTGAGAAACGCATTCATTCTGTCTTGTCTGGCAGACCCAAAATATTTGTGTGTATGTGTAATTCCGTCAACTAACAGCCCATTTAATAAAAAAAATATTCTGAAAAAATAAATCCTGAGCAAAAATAATGGGAATGGTTGTCATAGTTACATGGCTGGATGTACTCTGGACTTCTGCCTGTCCCTCTCAAGTTCACCTGTGAAATGACAGGCATGACTTGCACCTTACTGAGTTGAAACAGTGCAGCAGGACCACATTTACATTTCTTCCCCTTCTAATCTGCCCTTCAGCAATAGGGCTAATGCGATAGGTTAAAATGTAAACACTTACTAGTGATCTGTGACAGAACACATTCAGATTGATATAAAAAATAACATCTTGAAACAAAATAGTAAATGAGCTGGCAACAGAGCAGTAGTTTCTTTACAGACAATGCCCTTGCTATTAGGTTTGAGTGTTTGACGTGCTCTTTGTCTAGGTCATCATTTTGTCTGTCTTACTTTGCCATGCTTACAAACAATTCTTGTTTTACCCCTTAGCAAGTAATGAATTATAAACACACAGAGAGCACATGATACTCATGAAAAAGAACACTAATATTTACCAGTTCCTCACAGTTGTATGAACATGTCTGGGGCAGAAGATAATGGGATGAGGAGAGGACAGAGGGAAGATCCCTATCAGTCTCCTCTATTCATCCTGATTAAATTGCTATGACCTGTGAAAGTATGCACTGAGCCAGAAAACAAGAAAAAGTCGAACTTCATAGCCTGATGCTTGGGGCAGTTCCTAAGAAGTGGAGTTCAAATTATATATGTGTTTTTAAAAGTTCTTTACAGTGGTTGGGGGGAGGGGGAGGTCCTATCTGAATGATTGCTTGAATCTAAATATTATGACATATTCAAATTACAATAACATCAACAACATTGTCTAAGAGCAATTACTGAGAATATCCTATTGCTTAAAGGTGAGAATAATTTCCTTTAAGGTGTATGTTCAGTCCCTCAAGCAGAGGAAAGAATTATGTATACGTTCTCAGAGCTTGGCAGAGTAATTCAACAGTTAAGCTATTGTATAAATAAATTCAGAAATTCAGAGAAAACTTTTTATATATTTGTCTTTTTAGTTTTGCTGCAATTTTCTGAAAACTAAGCAGTTCAGAAATATCAATTAAAACATTAGATTGAGTCAAAATTATGTTCTTAAGATGACGGGGAGCATATTAATTTCCAGCAGGAGAAAATAAAACACATTTCTCCAACCAATATAATTTATTTTATTCATTTTACCATCAGGCTCCCCTGCAAGTATTATTATTATAATTCTATTATAAGTAGCACTATACTTTCATAACTAAGCAAGTTTGCATCACGTACTAGTGCCATGGTCTGCCTTTGAAGCTATAACCAGGTTGTTCTTGAAGACTATTTGGTAATTCTAGTTGTGCAAGTCATGTTTTTTTGTTAGTAAAAAACTATAAATTAATCTCTTTGCTTTTTTCATGGATGAATTTCTCTCATACCTTGATCCTCTTGTTCACTCAGCAGCCTGCTGCTAGAATTTGCTAAGGGCTTTTATTTCTGTAGCAGCTGCAAAATAAATGGCCCATATAGAATTCTGGCTTTTATTTTATCTCAGACACTGAACATTCCTGCATTCTCATACATGCAGTTACGAGGTAGGTTTGCCTAACTAACCAGCAAAGACCACTCTGACATTTTACTGAGTAGGCAATAGATATTTCTTGTCCATTGCAGTGATTTATTTGTTATTGTGTTTACTGACTCTCTCAAAATATTTCCTTCACTTTCTCTGTGGATACAGTAGAGTCCTAATAGTTCTTGACATATTTACAAAATTATAAATATTAGGGAACTACTGTTTCCCACTGTGGCAAAAGACAGATGGCATTTTATATGTTGTCATCAGATAGTGAGAGTATGTATGTGCAAGAAGCGTAACTGAGAGATTTGGATGCACTTTCAAAGCATTATTTATTTCTGTTTATGGCATTTAGCACTGATTTTGTAGTAGAACTTTCTCTGTGAAAGGGATTTTTTTGATTAAGTAGAAAGAAGCTCACGAAGTAACCCTGTTCTTTTGGTATGGCTTTCCCCTGTTTATCTTTCTGTAATATAACTCATTAAACATTCCTATAGCAAATTTATGTATTCACAAGTCACTGCTCCTTTCACCCTCAAATGTACTTTTCAGAAACGGAAAAAAGTTCAGAGCGAGTCTGTCACTGGTTTGTGTTGATTACCAGTTGCAAATGAAGCCATCACTGATGTCAGGAAGGAACTGTTGTCAGAAAAGTCTCAACCATTGCAGTGATAGACTGGAGCATATTCAGTTGCTGTGTGACATTAGCATTATCACATTGAGAGTTAACCTACATTCAGAAGCCCTTGTGGCCTTTTTGAGGGGTATACTACTGAAGTCTTTGGCCTTTAGCATCACTTGATTTCCATAAGAAGCTAAGAATTTCTTCGCTTGTTTCTTCATGCAGGTCCTTGCTGTTCACTGTAGGTTGATCCAGAGTGTTGCTCTCTCTCAGAAGCAATTGCAGGTTGCATTCAGTTAAAAGGACAAGCACTATTTATTCATGGTCAAATAAAAATTCTTCCTTAAAATGCTTCTCACTAACAACGTGTTGTTTTGCCACTTAGTTGTAAAGGGTCAGATTTAATTTACAATATGAATTCTGGTGACTGTTGATTTAATAGACCCTTACTGAAATCACAGAAGTATGAATATGCAAAAATAATTTGAATACTATTATAATATTAGAAAGGATTGGAATAGGGCTGTTATCTCCAGTTTTTACTAGTTTTGTGCATAAAAAAATATTAAAATGTGTTTTTGCAATATTTGCATTTGCTAATATGCCACTGATTGTGAATTCAAGCCATACAATGTTTTGCATAGGATGCATGCTTCCACAAATACATTACATTTTATATTTAAGTAGTTTGTATATATGTATTAGAGAATCTGCATCAACAATCAGACAATAGGTAAATGAGATGTCAAGATCTTAGAATGTATCTGGCTAGCAGTCACTTTGCTTTTCTGTGAGTTGAGGAAATGCTTTAGAAGATATTTTGTGGTGTCATTATCTGTCTGTTAAATATCACACTTCAGTTCACATCCAAAATTTGAACTGATTTCAATGAACTGGCGCATCCTTTTCCTTTACCTTAAAGTATTTGTCAGACTTCATATTACTGTTTACTGAATATTAGTTTGAATGTCTATAGTAACCTTACACATCCACAAGTATTTTTTCTCTTGACAAATATGATGGGGTTTTTTCAGGTGAGATTTTTTGAGAGATATTTTAAGTCCTGAGTACATGCTTGTTTATCTGTACTGAAAGGTCCTTTCTTTTTCCTTTTCTGTTTTACGCTAAGATATGATATATTTATATTTTTCCTCTGAACTTTTGACCTATGTTTTTCCATGGACTAGAGAAATCTCACTCTCATGCTTCTGTTTCAGCTGGTTTGCCCAATTTCCTACCAATAAATTTATGGAGAGATTGTGTAACATTTTTTCTTTATTACTCCTTATAATGTCTTGTGTGTCACAGTGGGGTTTATTAAAAGCATGATTTGTAAGTGCTATGTTGTAAATCTGTTTTCAAGGATCTTTCAAATGATCCTCACTTTTCTATAGGTGGATGAAGAGGTGAACAGGCAAATATGTTATCAAGTACTAGAGGTATTCCTGTGTGCTGTGTGTTTAGAATCTTCATGTTAAAATTAGTTTTGAATTCATATTAATTTGTCAAAATTAATGTGTGCATTTATACTGAAAACTGGCAATTATCCTTAAAAACAAACATTGATTTAACAATTTGGAGATACGGTGTGTTTTGGTTTTCGTATCAAGCAATGCTGAATGGTATTTGCTTCTTTTTAAAGTAAGATATACTTTTTCTGTCTAAATGCAGAGGTGTAGGCTGCATTCAGAGTCCCTCTTCTAGAACACACAAAAACATTGTTATTACTCTTTGAAAGTGATATGATATGGCATTCAAACCAGTATCACTTGCTGTACAATATGGCAATTAGGATCACAACTGTTTTGAAGTGTAAAATGCATATTTTAAAACATCATGCTTTTGCTTAGGGCTCACATAGTAGTCACATTGTAATTGCAGTAAACCATGCTTTTTACGTAGCAGATGTTTTACTGATACAGCTAAAGAAAAACCATCTAATATAAATGTTTTGTATGTCACTATTGTGGCTATATGCAGTACTAAATAACGTGCAGGACACAGAACCTAGCACAATCTGACTTAATTTTTTTTTTTAAAAATGCTCATAGTGTATATGAAACATGGGAAATGTGCATATGTAAATTGCTGTCCAGTCATTTTCAATTGGCAATGCATCATGGTCCCTTATGTCCATGGTATTGCAGACTCAGTTTTTGTGCATGTTTAAAAATATAGCCCCTGATAATGGGGAACCTCGTAGAAAAGCAAATACAATAACAGTCTTTCCTGGGGTTTTGGGGGGTTCACAAAGGCTCTTGTGTTGTTAACAATTAGAATGAATTATAAGACATGATTAGCATTCCTGGTAAAATATTAAAGTAAGCTTGTCTTATTTTGGAAGAATACTTCTTCTTTCATAGTGTAAGTGATATATATACTAATTACTGTTGAATGTTAGAAAGAATGAGAGGATTGCTTTCACTAAACTCTCTGGATTTATCAATTATCTACACCTTATTTGTCCACCAATATATTGAGAAATTAGTAAAAACAGCCTGATGAAGTTCAGCATTTGTATATATGGCAGACACTATCCATTAAATTAATGAAGGGTTGGCTTTATTCACTGTGGAAGTACAGGAACATAAAGCTCTTCTTGAGGATTAATGGAATTTGACTTAATAATTTCTTATTTTATTGAAAAGATAAATTGCTCACACAGGTCTGCAATAGGTTTTGCTGAAATTTGATGAAAATCTGCCCACTTCATCATTGTGATCAGGATTCTAGTTCATATACCTAATTTTGTATTTTATGGATTTATAGAGAAATAAACATAGTTTTCCTGAACTGATTAAGGAAGTTTTCCTAAAATGACCTAAGGGCTCAGCAGAAACATGTTAAAGAGGTCAGGAAATTATACTCATTAATAGTATCTTCTTCAGGGAACACACATTTCTTACCCCAGAAAATATTGCCTTTTTTGTGTGTGTGGTGTTGCTTTGTGTTGCCTTTTTGCCTTGCCTTAGGAGGATGAGATCAAATGCTTACTGTGTGGCAGAGATTGGAATGGAAAGTGATCCAAATCCCAGTGAACGTGATTAAAAGGTTCCTTTTAAAGTAACAGGGTTATGCTGAAAAAGAAGTTAAATGGACCTTATCAGATTTAATGCATTTGCATTTGCCTGGCTGTGTTTCTATGAAACATTACAGTAAGACTATATAAGGGCTGATAAAATGCTTTTGGATAATTTAATATTTTTACCATACCACCTCTGTTAAATTTTTGTTGGTAAATACAGAATAAAAAAAAATTCTAATGAATGGTGGTTGAGAATCCCTCTGTAGGATGCATGAGTATAATTTTTATAATTCTGGCTTATCTTCACTTAGGAAATAGGCATTCTTAGCCTTAAGATTAAGCATTTTTTTTAAAGGAATCTGCATATGGTGAGCCTGCTAGAGTAAGGTAGAGAATTTAAAAGTGAACCCTGTCAGGAAGTGAACTGTCTCCTCACTGAAGTCTCATGTAGTTTCATGTAATAAAATCAAAGTTAACTCATAGTTAAACTTTCAGTTAGAAATTCACGTATATTCCAGGAAATGTTGGTAATGTAGTTTTCTCATAGCTAAAAGGGGTAAAATCTTTGAATATTAATGAATTTCTATATTAAAAAATGAGGATATGTGGTGCTCAACATTTCTTGAGTCCTTTAGATATTTTTAAAAGCTACTGAATTCCAAACTGAGAATTATAGCCCTTTTAGGGAAATACAGCAATTGATCTTACAGGAGCTTCTAAATTCGAAGGTAATTTCTATATTTCAATTGTTTCAAAGGCATTTGCTTCTCAAAGGAAAGACTCATGCTTCTTAACAGAATAGAATGTAGCTTTTAAATACCTTGAATGTGCAGCAACTCATAAGAACAGTTGCTTGTCTGACACAATGCCAGTATAAAACTGGACTAAATTTGTCTTCAGTAAGGTTATTTTGAATTTAATGTGTTGACAATAATAGAATATGACTTGGAATTTAGTAATAAAGATCATTTAACCATTGGAAGTATATTTCATCACAACATATTACACCTAGGGAGCACAACAGCTTGAGGATTGCTAAATTCTAGCAGGTCTTAGCTGCTAAGACTTAAAAACAAAAAGTTTGTAAGCCTTTAGAATAAATAAGTACCATATTTGTGAGCAGGCTTTTGAGATTTAAGAATACGTGCCACTTTTCTGCTTCCTTTTTTTCCTGCCTGTCACAGGACATCATGTTTCACGAATGTACTTTTATATTTCATTCAGTAACTTGTCTCTGAATGAAATAAAAGTTCAAAAAGGCATTAATTATCCATTGGTGTGTTGTTTCCATACCACAAAGATTTTTACTAGTTCTGAAATCATACTAATATAATTTTTTATTTTTTCTGACTACAGTTTGTTGATGTTAAGTATTATATGTCAAAGAGATCTTAGTAGCCAAAAAGTTTAATTTATGAAATTGTTTTATGTAATATAACAATATCATCTCTTTAAACAAAGAAACAAAACAAAACCACAACCCAACTATGACTAATTAGATTTTCTCTCTTTGGAGCAATATAATTTCTGTATGTATAAATGTTTGTATATTAGATATTTTGAATTCATCCTGATGTGGATCAGGAAAACACTTGAGTATCATTTTAAGGAACTTCACAATTGGAAATCAACTGAGTACAATTTATCCTAGTGTGCCAAGGGTATATCAACCGTGACTGTATATACATGACTCCTGAACTGGCTTTTACTTTTTCAGACATGTTAAAATGTCTGTCCCACAGCTTACCCAAGCTGTTCACCTGGCAAGTGATTTCCTAACATAAGCCACAGTTTATACACACTTAAAATGTGCAGTGCTCTGCTAAACCTGGCCAGTCAATACTATTTCTGCCAAGATGCAGGAAAAAAATCCTCCATCCATTTTTGTAACTTCTTCAAACAATTAATATTAGTGGCTTTTCTACTACACTGACATAATGCATCTTTCCCTTCTGTTAACTTTCCCATCCCATTCCTCATTACATAGTTTATATTATTTTTGTACGCATCTTTAATTATTGCTGATGATTGTCCTAACCGACCAGAGAGCCCAAAGGGAAATTTAAGGACCCCTTTTTCCATGATCATCCTTAACTGCTTTATACGCAAGTGTAATAAGAATGAAAAGTAATCTTTCTGTTCATTATCTGAGACCTTATAGATCAATACCCAGAGACAAAGTTACAGTAGATGACCTTTGAATTCTTCACTTTTTATTTGAATGGGTAGACAAAGATTTTTTTTTTTTTAAAGTGTCAATAGAAGTAAAATCAGATATGGCAAATGGAGGAAAATCAATGGCAAATTTGAGTAATTTTAAAGGTTCTATGAAGCAAGGGGGAGCAGGGAAGGTTAGTGCAAAACTTGTGTTCATTAGGTTAAGAAACTGAATGACATGAGCATGAACATCGTTACATCTGCTTGGGATGGTAATCCTAGCTCTGTTATTGTTAACAGAGAGCCAAGAATTCTAGTTTCATGTGAGCTGGAGATGATGACTGTGAAAGAGGGTGTGTTGAGGCATTTGTTGGAACATGAGAGTGTGTTAGGTGTAACCTAGTAGATATACCTTGTTCCCCTATTGATTCTGACAACCATTCCTCTAGGATGTTCTTTAAAGCTATTTACTAATGAAGACTGCATGACCTAGGTAATCCGTCTTAGTTCTTCTCTTCCGTTGTAAAGTTTTTCTGGTACTTTTCACATGTACTAAAGCCCACCATTTGTTACTCTTTCCATCAGGGAAAGGGAGATCACTTTTAGTAGCAATCTTTTGTGCATGTGAAGATTGTAATCATTGTCTTTCCTTAAAAGTCTTTCTGAAGAAAAAGAAAATAAATTAAAAAGATTTCTTTAGCAACAGCTGTTTTCTGAACTTCAAATTCATAGTGGTTATACTAGTTTTTCTGTGTTTTCGTAAGTATTTTCATCATTGCATAGCAATTAGCTACTTTGTGGGGTTTTTTGACTTTTCTTCTCAAGTATCTTGAATTGTTGTTGTCGTCTCTCCCTCTTTGGAATTGTGTGCTTATTCTACTCTTAGAGTAGATTATCCTAAGTATCTCCTCTACTTAGCCTCAGCTTCTTTCTTTGCCGAGACTTTGAACTAAGGTAATTATAATAATCAAATAACATTCTTAAGGCAAATATAGTTTATCTTCACATTAGAAGTTAAACAGTATTTTTAAAATGTGATAGTATTCTAAGCAAGCAAATCACTTCACTATGTAATCTCCAATTATATAAAATTTATTCCAATTATTGGAAAGTTCCACTTCTCTTGCTTGCTATTCAAGCTTCTTAAACCATTATATAGTAACTGAAAAAGTATCATAATTTACCACAAAGATTCTGCTTGTGATTATCATCTGATTTTCAGTTAACCAATTGAGACACGTGAATCTTCTAGACTCAGAATAATAGAGCCAGGCAGTAAAAGATGAAATAACACTGTAAAGGCAGAGTTTTGAGGAAGCCACGTGATACAAATGTGTCTGAGGTGCAGGCCACTCACAGACATGCAGACCATTCTACTTGAAACCTACCAGTGCTCCCAAAGGTGCTCTGTTTACTTTCAGTGGCTCATTCATGAGGGATTCCTTATGTAGTAAATTGTTTCATCTCCTAAGTGTATATTTCATCCCACCTCTTCAGTGAGTATTCAGTGGCTTATGATGCAAGTCTGGAGTTCTTTTCAGTGTGTGGCTATGTACTCTTACTAAAAAAGGCAGGGTCAAGAAATGTAATTGACATTGTGGACCTACTTTGGTAAAGTTTGTGACAGTCCTCCTTTGAATTTGTTCCTCCAAAATTCAGTCCTCCATTAATATGGTAGAATATTCCCCCCCCCTACCCCCTCAGAAATCCAGTGAGTTTTCGACTTGTTGCTAAAATGCACTGAATCTCTGTTCAGCATTTTGAATTTTCTTAAGCTTTGCATACTTTGTGTTCACATATGTCATGCTGCCTGCAGAGCTTAAAAAAGTGAGGGGAGATGGAATCTCATGCCAAATATATTGCCTGTGTTATTGTCAATTTTTGATCTCTTGGCTAGATCTGTATTTGCTAAAGTCACAAGTGCTTGGTATCTGAATGGCATATTGGCATATGCTCTGAGTTTACTCCTATGCCATGATTTCCTCTGAAAAATAATTTAACATGTGAACCATATCAGACCCTGACTTCTGCCTGAATGCGTGCCAAGCAGATAGGTCTGTGACTCACCAATAGATAGTTGATAGCAGGCTAGACTAAATATCATGAAAAGTACATGCCCTGGTTAAGTGCAGAACACAATACAATGGAGATTGAAAATAACCCATATTCACGTTTTGTCACCCAGCTGCAAGGGAGGAGGGAGAGCTGTGACATCATCATATTAAGGTATTAAGAGTTTATGAAGGGCATCAAAAATATTCTGAGTTAAAGGGATATTTTCTTTTTTCCAAATCCCATAGACATAGCAGATCTGCTGGATGATTTTTTTTGAAGCTATTGCCTGGGAGATGGAGATAAGAAAGTGTTTTTATGGAGTAAGGGTGTCTAACTGAGAAATGGTGTTCTGACATCATACTGTGGTGATATGAAAGCATGGAAGTCTGAGCTTCAAAAATGGAAGAAGTCAACAGCATTAGTCATCCATTTTTTTGAAATAAGCTACCTGTAGTTTTAAAATTCTCTCTTCTTGATACAGTTTTGGAGAAAGTTTAGGGAAAAGGAGTATGATTCATGGCTAGTCGTTCCCAAGTTTCCACTGCAAGGTGATGGCCTTCATTTGAGAAGATGGATTTGAAGGCAGAAGAAAAGAGAGGTTCTGGGGTTCTGCCTTATAAATGACCAAACACTTTTTCAGAGGTTTTTTTTCTGGTGATCACAGCTATCTCCAAGGGCCAAAGTGTGGTCTGGATTTTACACTTTACAAAATTGTTCTCATTTCTGTTTCCAAATTTTCCCAAGTGACAAAAGACTTTGGAGATACAGTTGTTATCCAGTTTAGGACAAGTTCTAAAGAAAAGGAATCATACTCTAGCTTGTAGATTACCCTCTTTTACAATGTCCTTCTTCACCAATCCTGCCTATATGTATTGTTTTTACTTGGAAAATTTGAATTAATTCAATACTAAGTACATTTTTACAAATAAACAGATCATAATTTCATATTAAATTGCAGCATTTTGAAGTGCACCACATTCATACATCAGCCCTGATTTCGGTGGACAAACTAATGCAATCTTCCAACTTCAGTGTCACTTTAGTACTGTCACTCTCTATGGCCTAGGTTTGAAACAAAATGTAAGACACACTCTAAATTTCTGAAAGTTGCTCTAAGTGAATTATAACATCATCTCCTTTAAGAACATGATTGATGTCTGAGGAATATTAAAAAATGTTTGCAAGCAGCATTGTGAGGGATACATTAATTGATACATATTAAATTAGATGCTACAGTTACTCAAATTATATTCATGTGCATAAAATGGCAGCTGAGAGCAAAGTTTATCCTGCCACGTAATGGAAAAGGATTTTTAAAAGCTATACATATTGATTACACTTATTGAAGAAGTATAACCCTTAGGTAGTGCTGGAATACTGTGTTCAACTGTGGGGCCCCCAGCATAAAAATTACCTGGACCTGTTGGAGCAAGTCCAGAGGAGAGCCACGAAACTGGTCAGAGGGCTGGAGCACCTCCCCTATGAGGACAGGCTGAAAGAGTTGGGGTTGTTCAGCCTGGAGAAAAGAAGGCTCCAAGGAGACCTTAGAGCAGCCTTCCAGTACTTAAAGGGGGCTACAGGAGAGATGGGGAGGCACTCTTTATCAGGGAGTGTAGTGAGAGGACAAGGGGTAATGTTTATAAGCTGAAAGAGGGCAGATTTAGATTAGATATTAGGAAGAAATTTTTCACTATGAGGGTGGTGAGACACGGCAACAGGTTGCCCAGGGAAGCTGTGGATGCCCCATCCCTGGAGGTGTTCAAGGCCAGGCTGGATGAGGCTTTGAGCAACCTGGTTGAGTGGGAGGTGTCACTGCCCATGGCAAGGTGGTTGGAACGTGATGATCTTTAAGGTCCTTTCCAACCCAAACCATTCTGTGATTCTATGATTGGGTGAGAAAGTTCATGAGCTCAAGCCTAAAGGTGACAACCCCAAATTAGTAACTTCCTTGGAAGAAGAAAGTGTAGAAGCATTGCCTTTCCAAGGATAAGCTATTTCCTTCATGTACTAAAAATGAAAATTAGTGTCTGTCTTTTTCGTCATTTTGAGCTTTTAGCATAATAGGATTGCAACATTTTCTTAATGTTAGTGTTTTACAGCTTTCCCCAAAAATTAGTTGCAGATTTTCCACACTTGGAAACTAAATGTGGAGAGTGATATCTAGAGCCACTTAAAATAGGATTTAATATATAAGTAGTTTTCAGTGGAGTGATGGGTATATTTACACAGAAAAATTACACTTTTTACCTGGGATATGTGAACCAATTAGATTTATCTAGACACACTGTTAAAAGAAGTACGCAGTACCTTATTTTAAAGGGTGCAGATGTCTTTGGACAGATTATTGTAACTAGTTTTGTATCAGGAATAAACTTTGAGGTTTATGGTAAGTGAGTCTGAAGTAATCCATTAAAATTCTGTAAAAAAATTACAGAAAAAAAAATCAGTGAATTTTACATGGTAGAGAAACTTAAATTGTCAGGAAAGGTTTCCAGAAGAAATATTAGGTCTTTTTAGTGTAGTTCTCAGATTGCTAAGGCCAGTCAAATTTGAAAAATAAGGAAAATAAATCATCCCATGTGCTTAATAGCTAGTCTATTCCAAATAATTTATATAAAAATTGTTTATTCTAAATCAAAAAGTGAAAACTAGATAAATACAACATATACTTATTACTAATCATTTTTCATAAGCAACAGCTCTTGTCTGGAAAGTTTTTTTAGAACCAAGAAATCAAGCTGTGTTATTCTTTTGCCTATTATTGCTAAAAAAAAATACCCTTAAAGACAGATTTAAGTGTGTTGTTGATGTTTTATATAAAGCTGGAATTGAATCTAATTTATTTATTTTTACTGCTATATCAGCTCTGCAAATATTAGGTAAAAATACAATGGAAAGAACGCACATCAAATTTGAAAGTAGCAACTTTAACTCAGCTTTTTGTTTAAATAATCGTACTTTTGATGCCAATATGAGAAGTCTGTAAAATTAGGATAAAGTATTTCAAATCAATTAATTGTATTTATCAGTACAATTCCAGTTTTCCCATTGTGTCTGTATCCACCTCTCCCAAGACACCCTAGAAGTCTACAGTTTTCTGGAGACCAAGCCAAACCTTCCTTCATCATCAATGACGTGTAATTCAGATGAATGATAGGCAGCTGTGTCCCAATCAAGAAAGAAGAAGCTTTTCTATTTTTAAGCTGAAATATAACCACTGATGCTTGACAGCACATTTAACGGCTGGTGTAGCAGATACAGGATGAAAAGTAATTATAAGGAAAGGACAAGGAAAGGGGACAGAGAGAACAGAAATTTCAGTTTGTGGCTGATATGGGAGTAGTATATTCTCACCCAAGTGAGCAGAGAAGAAAGAAGCATCTTGTGAGTATAAGAAATGGGATTTTGCAACTGATAAGTCTTCAGGACATAATATGAAGTATAGGATTAAAAGTATGTGTTTTACAACACTGATTTGTTAAGCAGAATTTTATAACATTTTAAAAATTGCACAATAAAATGAAGAGATTGTACAAAGGAGGAAAAACTTAGTTTTATCACTGAAAAGAAGTAGGACAAAACACCAGACTGACTGGATTACAAAAGGTTGTTCAATTCTCTGGAAGAAAAACTGATGATTTTGGCATATCCTATAAGCTGGAATGAGGCCTGCAGGGCACCTGTGAGAATTTTAACATGACAAGTTTATTGAAGGCTCAAGTTTCGTTTTCATGTAAATTGTAATTTAGTAGTCCTGTGTTTTAAATACTGAATTTTCTATTCACAAATATATTTACTATAGATAAACATTAGTTGAAGAAATTGATTTGTTATTAAGTAATGGATACAGAAAAATGTCTAGGGTTTTTTTTTTGTCCTGTCTCCTCCTTGCCCCACTCCCCGCACCAGATTCAGGGTAGCTACATGTAATGGAAAGTACACAGCTTTCTATGCTTCCAATACTTCCATGTATATATCAATATACAAAGATTTACAAATTAATCAAGGATAGTTCTAAAAAACTAAAAATAAGTAAGCTCTCTTATAGTGATGCTGACTGAATTTGCAGTAGCTAACATATGGAAGACACTGGATTGCTCTAACCGTTAATGACAGATGCTTGACTCTACCTAGCACAGGAGAAAGCCTAAAAGGGAATATAGTGGAGATTAAATATTTAAAGTAGAGGCATTCTGTTCAGAAGATTTGTGCTCACTCCTTTTTAGTGATGATTTCTGTCTGAAGTATTGACTAAAATTTGTTTTGTTTGTTTTATGAGATCTGACAAGATCATGACCTGATGGTTGCGTAAAGCAGTCTAAGGATTTTTGTTTGTCATTGAAGCCCCAGAGTGAGATGATAAGAGATACAGGCCTAAAGTCAAACCAAGTTTATCTCATAACACATCAAAGTATGGTGCTCAGGTCCTAAGAAGGGACTCCAAATGCATTAAAAATGTCAATGCAAGTCTAGAAAAGTGATTCTATAGGTAGGCATGAGTTTATACTTGTGTTTACAATACTGTTCTCTGTTTTGAGTTGTTCATAGAGTTCTAAGAACATCACATTCTGGATTGAGGCGTCTTATGTGAAGAAAAGACATCATCTCAATGCCGTCAACCTGGAATATTTTTGTATTAGAATAAACATTTTCTGGGGTGGAGAAAGAAGAGTGTCTACTTTTTTTTCTGAACATTTTTCAAACATGTGCAGAAAACAGAAACAGACAGATATAATCCTGTTCTGTGAGTTAGTAACGAGCCATCTCTGTTTCAGCATGACTGTACTGAGATTATCTCCATTGCCTGTCATGTTTCAGCCTCGTTTTCCTAGCATCTACTATCTGGTAAAGTAAAACTCTTTAAAAAAAAACCCTAACAAAAACCAGCAAAAGAAATCCCCAGCCCCTTGACCTTCTGCTCTATACATTAGCAAATGAAGTTCTAATACCAGACCTCTTTTCAGCCATGTGAGTTCTTCTTCAGGTTTGAAACAGTAGTGCTGTGATACAATTAAAGGAAAGGTCAAGAGCAATTGTTGTGGATTTAATCTGTGTATGTTCATTTTTTCAGGGAGCTAAAGATTTAGTAGACTTTTACAACTTTGGAAGTGACCTCTGAGTATTCCTGAGGGTAGGAACTAGGTTTTGTCTTGTGCCTTCTCTGCTTTGGCAAGAGAAGAAGTTCAGAGTAAAATTAGGCTATAATTACATGAGAATGAACATACTTAAAACAAATTAACTTTGGGCTAGCCCATTCAAATACATCATATGGGTAAAAACCTGAGGTGGGAACAAAGTTCTACTTTTTTAACTATGCAAGTGGGCAGCAAAGAAACCATTCAGCTATGTTTATACTGGGTCAAAGATGACATAACATCAAAGTTTATGTAACTTCAAGGCTTAATACTAAACAATACTTGCAGGAATGTTTGTCTCGTAAAGAGCTCAGCTGCAAAAATAAATGGAAACATGCTCCTTCAGCGGAGAATTGCCAGGTTCTTCCAATGTGTTAAGAAAAGTCTTCTGATTAAAGCATCTGACAATTTTTAGGGAAATGCCTGTTGAGAGTGTTATGAAAATAATATTAGGTCCCGCATGACATCCTTGTCTAAGCTGGAGAGACGTGGATTTGGTGGAAAGACCACTTGGTGGATAAGGAATTGGCTGGATGGTCACACTCAAAAAGTTCTGGTCAATAGAGCTGTTGTTTATTTAGGGTTTCCAGAAAAAAACAAAAAAAAAACAAAAAAAAAACCACCTTGATTTTCCAAAATTGAGGAAAGTTTAAAAAGAAATTAATATAAACATTCATATACATAAAAAGTACAAAAATAAATTGAGTTCCTTACAAAAAAAATAAAGGTTTTAATAACCCAAAATACTTCAAGTCAAAAACTAAGAAAGCAACTTGTCCTGAAAGCTTTTCTTTTGAGACATGTCAGGAATTACACTACTTTAAAGCAATTTCTGTGAACAGAATCAATGAATTTACATACAAAGTCAAGAAGAGAAAAGGCAAGTAGATTATGATTTTTACATTACTGTAATGATGAAGTACAGAAAAGTGATTTAGGGAAGTTAAGAGTACAGGGGAAAATTTTTAGATCAGAGAGAACAAAGCAGGCTGTAAGTGTATGTAATAAAAATATCTTGGCAGCAGTATAGATGTATTAATTGCTGGAAGGCATAACATTGTAATGACAAGTGGCAAAGCAGTTCCACAAAAATTTTGGTTCTGCATTAGGGTAAAAGTGAAAGTACTCATCACACTGGAGATACACTTCCAGTTGATCAGTTTTTTAGAGACAGAATGTGATACTTAAAATATCTGTACTAGGGAGAAAAAGTGGTTAAGGACTTTTCATAGGAAAAGCAAGCCTTTTCACTTCATTCTTTGTCTGTGTTCATGGTGAGAGCTAGCCATTTATTGCTGTTCTTTGGCTTCTGTATTTTAATCCCATCTTCTAACGTTCCTTCTTCTGAAGCCTTGTTTCCTTAGATGCCCTTGGAAAGGGATCTTAGAAGTAGATTTCTGGAAAACCGAGGCACTATGGGAACCACATCTCCCTTACTCACACAGCTGCTGATTTTGTCGAAGAATTCAAACAGTTTTGTGTGTGGTGGCTACTCTCCCTTACTGTGGTTCTTAATTTTCTTTGGAATATACAAATAAACTCACATCTGTAATTTCTCAGTTTATCTTAGAGACCTGTCTAAAAATTTGCAGCACATTCTCTGCCTTTTTATTTCTTTGTACCTGAAGTTGACTTAAGCAACAGAACGCATGGCAGTTTGCAGCACCACACTTTCATACATTAGTTCCTTTTGCTTGCCCAGGTGATTTGCCACTTTCCTCTTTATCAGTCTTGCTGAAACCTTGATTTGGGAGAGTCCCTCTGACCATTCCTCTCAAAACAAGCTTTAGGATGGGTGTAGGAAGCCCCCGAACTCCACTATAGCAAACCCTACTGCAAAAATATAATTTACATTTTCTGCTGCAGCCTTATTTTTCTTGGCATTGCCTTTTCCACCCTGATCATCTGTCAGCCCTTCTCAGTTTGGCAGGCTACCAGCTTCAGATGTGTTTGAAGAGATTTTCCTACTGCTTGTCTAAATCTTTTAGAAAGTTGTCACTCACAGGGTTTGGTTTTTTTGTGTATGGGTGTTCTTGGAGGTGCAGTGACAGGGAGGCAGCCTTGTTAATTTTCTGTTTAAATAACACTTTATGCTCTTTTGTATTTTCCTTAATTGCACAGAACATTAATTCGTGAATGTGTTGCTTTACTTTAATAAATCCTTTTGTCCTGCTGTTTAATCACATATCCTGTGTAAATGCAACCTTACTGTTGACATTTTCTTTTGTTTCCTACCTGAATTTTATAGACTTCTGTTGTACCCTTTCCCACAGTTTGACTGCATTCTTGAAGGATGTGATTTCCCAAGCTATTGACACCCTTAATACAGAATATATTCAGTGAAGATTTTAAAAAGTAATATAATTAAAGCCAGTCAGACACAGCTTTATTGGAAATAGGGTTTAGAAATAAAGTCGTATATGCGTACTGAGGATTCGCAACAAGGAAAGCAGTGGTTCTGAGAAGAGCTGGGGTCACAGCAGAAAGGAAAAACAATAGGAGTTCCCAAGAAAAATGCTGTGGTAAAATAAAACTGCTAATGTAGCTCTCTAGTGTGTAATTCAGGGAAGTTTGAGCAGGAGGATTAAGGTTATTTTTATCTCATACAATATACTGACAAACAAGAATACTGTACCCAGTTCTTGTGTATGCATTTTTAAAAGGTGCTGAACAACCACTTACGCTTGTAAAAAAATTACCCCATGAAATATTTGTGTTGTGGAGATCAGGTCTTATGCTGAGAGACTTTGGGCTCAATCTCTTTCACCTATCTGAACAAGACTGAAGAGGTAATTTTATTACCATTCATGACTATGTTTTAAATACAGGAAAATGATAGATACTTAATGTTAGATTTCTTAAATCTATCAGAGATCTTTTAGCCAGATGTTGAAGCAAATCTAATGGAAATCAGAAATTAGATTAATATTTAAATATCTTCTAATGCCAGTAATTAGCCACCAGAACAAACTGCTAGTGGTTATCTTCAAATCAAGACCCTTCTGTCTGGAAGATATGCTTTAACAAAACACAGATTGCTTAACTGAAGTTGCGCCACAACAATTCTGTGTAACTGAACAGAATTTAAGTTCTGTGATATACAAAAGGTCATATGAGATAAACAGATTTTTATTTAATTTTGCTTGATATAACATAAAATTATAGAATTACTTTCAGTCTGATATGGACTGCCTCCAGTTCAAAGATCTGTTTCCCTATGCTTCCCATGGTTACTGGTAGTAAACATTTCCCTGTTTCTGGCCTTAATTGTAACATTAATGCAAATTACTATTATTTAAAGGTTTTGTAATCATCGGCATCAGCAGAATATAAAATAGACCCTCATAATTTCATAAGCACACACCTGTGTGTGATAGGTAGTCTTCTGTTGCTTCATAAATGATCTCCAAAATTCAGAGGGAGTCTCTGATGCGTTTCAGCTTTTGTAAATATAATTAGAATTTCCCATCTCTCCTTTTTGGACTAGATAATTCAAAATAGTGAAGGGAATAAAATCTTCTGGATTTCTTGCCAGTTTGTCATGTAATTAAATGTGGGCTTACAAGAGCTTATTGCACTTTTTTCTGACAAACTTTTACTGTTCATTGATAACAGAGCTTGGGATAAGATAGATAATGAATCTGATCTAATAGGATAATACTGATGCACAAATGTTTTGATACATGTATTTACCATCTTTGAGCATTCTCAGTCTTTTTAATGCCAACTTGTTATCACAATAGCTCAGGACATCCTGTCTCAAAAACCTGATGAAAAATGCATTGCAGTATAAATCAATGTATGTTTAAACATGCATTTAAGGATGGATTCTATGTTAACTGAAAATTCAGATCTGTTTAATTAATAACTTGTAGGTTAGAATCTATGGTGGAAGAGCTTTTAATAAAAAATAATTCTGAATATGTTTTAGTATTTGTTGAAGAAAAACAGTTACAAGTCAATTGTATTTAAAATTCTGAAACAATATGATAGTCTAGGAAACTAATTTGCTAAAGTGCTATTTCCATTCAATTTGTGTATATATTCATTTTGTTACTATTTTGAATCTAGATAAGAAGGGCTTAGATAATGTAGTTGGTGGACAGCAACTAAATCAGTTCATTATTTGCTTGGTCTCAGTATGAACAGTGATTGGCGTTTCTGCTGAAAATCCAAATGTCTCATTAATTTGAATGCTGCTAGGATTGATCACTTCATGAGAAGATTTGTAAGGCATTTTGTTCTTTTTAACATAGGAGGAAGTTCTTCAAATTGCAAAGTGTGGTTCTCCTTAAAGATTAACAGCATACCTGCAGCACCGGAAAGAGAGCTAGATGTGAAATGCAGAGCTCTGGTAAGATTACTTTAAATGTTTAATTTTGTTCTACTGCATTAGAAGAAAAACATAGTTTTTTTGTTGGTCTGGGTGCTATCACAGGAGATGAATAAATTTTATTAAGTGACCACACACAATCACTTTTTGAATAATAAAACTCAATATTTAGACCTCATTTAAGCTCAGTGATATGAACTAAAATGAATGCTTGAAAAAAAGTGTAATCTTTATACTATTTGAATAATTACATTTTTATTCTGCTGATGTCTGCTTCTAATTTGGGATCTCAGATAAGGCTGAATTCTCTAAAAATTTCAAGCAGTTTCTGTACAGTCCACAACAGAATAAGTTTCTTTTGGTACTGTCCTTCCTTATGTATGCCAAATTACTATTGTCATTTAGATTTCATTAATCATTGGAATTTATTTAATCATATTTGTATTACCAGATAAATGCATACTTTCACTCTCAAAAATTAATTATGTTAGTCATTTTAGGAGAAAGATTACATCGTATTAAATAAGTTGTGTGTTTTAAATCACTTAAGTATGTAAAGAAAAAATAACTGCTTAGTATGTTTTCTTAATTGTCATTGTTTTTATTCACCAAAGATTTGTAATTGTATTTATCTTTGAATTATACTTTGTAAGGTTTTTATTTTCAGAGCTAATATTTTTCTTATCTTCTGTAAATGGATATTTGCTTTATTATGTAGACATCCTGCTTTCTGCATGAATTGTAAGTAGCTAAGAAAGAAATACTGACTTTAATAATGAATGCTGGTAACAAGTTCTATGAATAGAAGTGACTGGTACAGTAATTTGCTGCAGGAATATTTTTGCAAATAAAAAATATCTGATACAAGTACTAGGGGACTACCTCTTTCAGTAACAGATGCTGGGAAGGGACAAGAGTCTCCTTAGTTGATTTGAAATGTCAGCACGTGTTTATGTGGGGGAAAAAAATCCGAACCAGTAAGCATGTCTCAAAATATTTAAAATACCATTGTTCATATATCCCTTCTGGTTTGCTCTTCTTTCCTTGAAGTGTAGTATCCTGATTGTGAACTTCTGTAGAGCTGAGAAACAGATAATGATATTTTAAAAATCTTGGTGTTGGGTGAGCATGGTGGTAGGGAGGTGTCTGGTGGTAGGGAGATGTCTGGTGCTAGTAAGAAACACAAAAGCTAGGCTAAAAGAGGTTGTGATTTGAGACCTTGAAAGAATGGTGTAGGTTCTTGTTCTACAGCATCATGCCTTGTCTTGTATCATTTTCTGATCTGAAAATACTGTTAAAATGATAAGAGGAAAAACTAGATTTAAAGTATATTATAGACTCCTATTGCATAATAAATTATCAGGGTGCATTTTAACTCTGTCTATAATTTCTAATATAATTCAGTATGAAAAGTTGCAAAAAACACTTACAGTAAAATCCAACATACTTTTACAACACACTGAAATTCTTGACCTAAATGAGGATAATTCCTTTCTAGGAAGATGAAGGAGGTAAAGAAGTAGCTATACCTCTTCTTGAGATCTCTGTGGAAGATCTCCTAAAAAACATTTTTATTGATGAATTTTGAAGATGACACAAAGATTTTTGACTAACAAATAATACATGTGGTTACTATTAAGGAATTGCTATTACTGATTTGTCTGGTTACATGCCAGACGGTTCACTTTTGAGTGTGAGACCTTTCTCTCTCTAATGTAAGTGACTGGGATTATCCTGGCTAATGTCTCACTACAGGCTGTCAGTGTGACACCTGTAAGAAGAACTAATTCAGTCCTTAAGTGCTAAATTACGGTCAAATACAAGCAGAAAGCAAATAATGCTCATGCTACTTCCGTCAGAATGTTGTTCACAGATCTGATTCTTGGAGGTTAAGAACAGGATTGAAATACTGGAAGAAAATCAAAGAAATCCACTGAAAGTACAAGGGACTGGAAAAGTGAGCCTTGTCATATCAATGCTAAGTATCTCTATCAACTTAGTTTGCCAAAGAAAAATTAGAGAAGGAATGTGAGCATTCACTAAAGAATATTGAAAAGATAATGATGGTCTCAGTTTTGCTGACCAACATACATCAAGAGCTAGTTGCCAAAAAATTAAATCTGAGAAATGTTTAATCTTCTGTGAAATATCTTACTGATTAGAACAATAAAACATTGTGAGATCTTACTGGTGAAAACAGTATACAGTCTTGTAAAGCTGAGGACTTGAAATTGCTTCAAAAGCTGATAAATTTTTTAAAAAGAGTAGACACCTGATCTGCTACATCAGAGCCAGATTTAATTAATTCATTGATCTTCGGTATTGGGACCAATGCTACTCAATATATT